>NC_057813.1:677349653-677352780 GCF_018294505.1 Triticum aestivum | reverse complement strand
TCTAAGTTAGTATATTAGAGCCAACTTAGGTAAAATGAAGCTAACCTATGTCATTTTGGAAAAGAAGAAGAATAAGAAAAAGACTATAAGCTTATTATGTAAACTTGATCATTTTGTGCTAACATAAGTTATTTTGGAGCTAACCTATAGGAAACTAAGCATATAAGCTCTAAGTTAGTATATTAGAGCCAACTTAGGTAAAAATGAAGCTAACCTATAGGAAACTAAGCATATTAGAGATAACATAGGTAACTAAGTATATATATATATCATTTTGGATAGCTAACCTATAGGAGATCTAACATACCTGACAAAGTTCAGTTCTCATGCATTGTTCTTCTCCTTGTTCTCCTTCCTCTCCCTGATACGCCTAGAGCGGCGAGGCGGTGGAGGCAGTGGAGGCAGTGGGATGTAGTCTTCTACCACAATTGGCGTGGTCATGTCGCCCAGCTATGGGATCGCCGGCGCCACCACCGGTGCATGGTCATTGTAAGGCACCACCACCATCACGAGGCCACCTTCAGGAACGACCATCGCTAGGTCATCCTCAGCCACCTCCATCTCTTGCCCATGGTCAGCCACCACCATCTCTTGCCCTTGGTCAGCCACCACCAGCGCTAGGTCATCCTCACCCTGATGCCCATCGTCATCCTGCAGCTCCTCATCCTCACTTTGCTCCTCTTCTCCCGCACTCCAGTCCGGATCGACCTTCTTGTTGTCTATGCTGCTGCCAGAATCGTTGCTGCTTTCGCTACAGCCAGAATCGCTGCTGCTTTCGCTACAGCCAGAATCGCTGCTGTTTTCGCTACAGCCATAGTCGCTGCTGCTTTGGCTATAGCCAGTGTCGCTGCTGCTGCTCCCATTACCTGTCCAAAATGCAACAATGACCATTAACGATCGATCTGAGACAAAGCCAAATGTAGATGAATAAGAAGAGGCAAAACGTACCGGCATCATCATCGGCAGCGTAGCGCATGCGACACATAGTCTTGTTGAACACCTTCACGATGAGCATGTTGGCGTCGTCGTCGTACCTGAAGAGAAGGAAGTACCCCAGCTGCAGGTCGTAGGCACGGTAGGACTTCTCCCACCCACGAGACAAGTACATGTGGCCCTTCTTGATTACCAACTGCACATCCCACTGCCTGCGAAACCCGCTGCCGACCTGTCGCAGCTTCACATTATTTGGCGGATCTTCACCCATCAGCATGTTCATAAAACTGTCAGGCAGCCTCTGCTGTTTGGGACAATGAGTGATGTAGCAAACAACAGATATCATAATGAGATGGGTGAAGGGGAGATCTCTCGTTTTATATACCTGGGTCATGGATGATACTGAAGCCTCAAGTATGATAGGAAGAAGTCGGAAGCATCCAACTCATACTGCGGTGTCGCAGATCGGCGGTGGCTGCTTCCGGCCATCTCTGATAAGCAGCAGAAGAGACCAATTAGTACCCATGCATGATAACAGGCATTAGTCGCAAGTACCCCATATGTCCTATTTTTAGCAAAGTAATGCTAAAATTCACGGAAACTTTCAGCATTACCTTTGCTGAAAATAGGACATATGGAGTACCCGAATTTGCCGGAACGGAAGTTAATCGACATTCCGGCAAACTCAAGGGCCTCTCGGGGTACCTACAACATCATCACAAGTACCACATGATCTGCACTTCTCTATATTATATGATGTACTGAAGAACTTGAGCAAAAAAAGATAAATAGGAACATATTTCTCACCTTGAAGGTGTTGCTGCTGCTGCATTGTCTGAACTTCACTTCCTTTACCTCCTCAGAAACCTGAAATATGCAGATGCTAGAAAGGTTAATGAACCAACAGATGCCCTAATGGAAGTAATAACAACATAACAGCAAACAACCAACAAATTATCTTGCCCTCTACCTGCAAAATTAAGAACAGTTCAGTCAGTTTCAGAGGAAATGTGCATCTTGGAATAAGATAATAGCTGATTTTTTCATGATCCATGCTTTGCCCCTTGTAGCATGTTTTAAGATAAGAAAAGAAAGTAGTATACCCTCTAAAGAGCTAGTATTGGGCCCCAAATAGGTTCAGTCTCAGCGAGCTCTATCCACAAAACCTAACTTCAATTTTGTAGCACAAAAAGGTGCTGCCGTCCAAAAGGCTTTCCATCGGTGGAGAGCCAACTAGATTTTGGTACTGTGTCAGCCATCTTGGCAAGCAGAATCTAGTTCCTGATATCCTTTCAGGGAAGTGCCATATAATGTGCTGCATGGCAAATATGTTTAAGCAGACGCAACATATCAGCCACTGGTCCATTGACAAGTAGACTGGTATTTTCGACAGTTGTGAGAAATCTTTTGGTTTTCTAGTGTTCTGGCTTGGAAGTTGCACCTACCACTATTTTCTGCAGATCACATTCTTAATGGAGGGCTATGGTTGTGCACTCAAAAGTTGTTGGAAGAAAATACCCCGTATTTTAGTGCATTATATATATAGTACACAAAAGTAGGCAAAGTTTTTGTGAAAATATAAATGCAAGGAAAAAAGTTGTGGGCCCTGGAGCTGATATTTTAGCAATGGTGGCTTCAGTGTGTGGTGCAGTGGCAGCCACTCCTCCTTCCCCATTCAAATAATGTTGGTCTTATTCTTATCTTCACCCTGTTTTTAACACACTATATATTACTGCTTTCCACCACTCTTTTTATCACCAGTTAATGCCTTTGCCATGCACAATGCCATTAGCTTTGCACTATATTATCACAGTGTTTTCATCTTCTTCCAAAACCACACTATGGCACTGAAAATTAAGCTAGACAGGCTCCATGTCCTCATCATCTTAGCTTCACAACAAACAAGTAGTACAAATAGAAAGACTGAATAGAAAGACTGAATGAAAATGCATCATCATCTTACCTGGCTGTTTACTGCTGCTGCTGCACTGCAGGGGCGGAGGAAGGGGCGCCGCCGGTGGTGAGGGCGAGGCCGAGGACGGCGTGGGGCTTGAGGGCCTGCGGCCTGGTGAGGCCGACGAGGTGGTCGTCCCCGACGCCGGCGGAGCTAGGGTTCGAGGAGACGGCAGGCGGCGCTGAGGGGACGGGGCGGTTGAGAGGGGGTAGGAGGGAGGTCGCGGGAGAAGAGAGTAGG
>NC_057813.1:677341964-677348772 GCF_018294505.1 Triticum aestivum | reverse complement strand
CGGGGGAGGGTGCGGTGGGGCCGGGTGCTCGTCGACGGCGGCGCCGCGGGGGAGGGTTGCGGTGGGTCGTCGGCAGCGGTGGAGCTAGCGGGGGAGGGTGCAGGTGGGCTCGAGATCGAGATCAAAAAGTGTCCATGAAAATATACACGGTGCGCCATTAGCAGTTTTGCAAAAAGGTAAAAAAAAATTATATACTAATGGCGCACTGCTTACAAGGTGCGCCATTACTTGGTAGAACTAGTAATGGCGCACTTTGGCACCATGCGCCATTAGAGTGTATGGAAAAATGAAAAAAAATCAATACTAGTGGCGCACCGTGTGCCTGGTGCGCCATTAGTGTCTTCCACACTAATGGCGCACCTCCGGCCAGTGCGTCATTAGTATATAGTAGTGCCACACTGCTTACAAGGTGCGCCATTAGTATCAATCCTATCTATAGCCCTTTTCCTAGTAGTGAGAATTGATGATATGAACTTGAGGTTGTTTCCTCAGAAAGTGTACCGTATGCTCATTACCATTAACATGAAAAGTTACATTGCCTTTGTTGCCATCAATAACAGCCCCTGCAGTATTCAAAAAGGTTCTACCAACGATAATGGACATACTATCGTCCTCAGGAATATCAAGGATAACAAAGTCCGTTAAGATAGTGACATTTGCAACCACAACAGGCACATCCTCACAAATACCGACAGGTATAGCAGTTTATTTATCAGCCATTTGCAAAGATATTTCAGTAGGTTTCAACTTATTCAATTCAAGTCTACGATATAAAGAGAGAGGCATAACACTAACACCGGCTCCAAGATCACATGAAGCAGTTTTAACATAGTTTCTTTTAATGGAGCATGGTATAGTTGGTACTCCTGGATCTCCAAGTTTCTTAGGTATTCCACCTTAAACGTATAATTAGCAAGCATGGTGGAAATTTCAGCTTCTGGTATCTTTCTTTTACTTGTAATGATATCGTTCATGTATTTAGCATAAGGATTTACTTTAAGCATACCAGTTAAGCGCATACGTATGAAGATAGGTCTAATCATTTCAGCAAAGCACTCAAAATCCTTATCATCCTTTTTCTTGGATGGCTTCGGAGGAAAAGGCATGGGTTTCTGAACCATTGGTTCTCTTTCTTTACCGTGCTTCCTAGCAACAAAGTCTCTCTTATCATAACGTTGATTCTTTGATTGTGGGTTATCAAGATCAACAGCAGGTTCAATCTCTACATCATTATTGTTGCTAGGTTGAGCATCAACATGAACATTATCATTAATATTATCACTAGGTTCATGTGTTTCAGCATCCGAAATAGAAATATCATTAGGATTCTCAGGTGTCTATAACAGGTTCACTAGAAGCATGCAAAGTCCTATCATTTTTCTTTTTCTTCTTTTTAGAAGGACTGGGTGCATCTAAATTATTTCTGGGAGAATCTTGCTCGATTCTCTTAGGGTGGGCTCCAGGATCCAAAGGTTCCTGAGTCATTCTACCAGTTCTAGTAGCCACTCTAACAGCAAAATCATGTTTACTATTTAATTCATCGAGCAAATCACTTTGAGCTTTAAGTACTTGCTCCACTTGAGTGGTAACCATAGAAGCATATTTGCTAATGAGTTTTAGTTCATCTTTAACTCTAGCCATATAATCACTCAAACGCCCAATCATGAAAGCATTACTCTTTAATTCTCTACCAACATAAGCATTAAAACTTTCTTATCTAGCCATAAAGTCATCAAATTCATCTAAGCATTGGCTAGGAAATTTAGTAGACGAGATTTCAACTTTATCATATCTATAGAGAGAAATTACCTTTACTACCTGTGTCGGGTTATCAAGACAATGTGTTTCTTTGACAAGCAGTATTTTAAGACCAAGTATTTCTTCAATAGGAGGTAAATTCTTAACATCTTCAGCTTTAATACCTTTTTCTTTCATAGATTTCTTTGCCTCTTCCATATCTTCAGGACTGAGAAATAGAACACCCCTCTTCTTCGGAGTTGGTTTAGGAATAATTTCAGGAGCTGGCTCAGGAGTTGGCTCAATTGGCTCAGGAAGAGTCCAATTATTTTCATTAGTCAACATATTATTCAATAGCAATTCAGCTTTGTCGACTGTTCTTTCCTTGAAAATACAACCAGCACAACTATCCAAGTGGTCCTTAGAAGCATTGGTTAGTCCATTATAAAAGATATCAAGTATTTCATTTTTCTTAAGAGTATGATCAGGCAAAGCATTAAGTAATCGGAGAAGCCTCCCCCAAGCTTGTGGGAGACTCTCTTCTTTGATTTGCACAAAATTATATATTTCCTGCAAGGCACCTTGTTTCTTATAAGAAGGGAAATATTTGGCAGAGAAGTAATAAATCATATCCTGGGCACTATGCACACAACCAGGATCAAGAGAATTAAACCAAGTTTTAGCATCACCCTTTAATGAGAACAGAAATATCAAGGATATAATAATAGCAAGACTTCTCATCATTAGTAAACAGGGTGGCTATATCATTTAACTTAGTAAGATGTTCCACAACAGTTTGAGATTCATTGCCATAAAAAGGATCAGATTCAACTAATGTAATAATTTCAGGATCAACAGAGAATTCATAATCCTTATCAGTAACAAAAATAGGTGAAGTGGCAAAAGCAGGGTCATATTTCATTCTAGCATTCAGAGATTGCTGCTTCCATTTAGCTAATAACTTCTTAAGATCATATCTATCATTGCAAGCAAGAATAGCTCTAGCAGCTTCTTCATATATAACATAACCCTCAGGAACAACAGGAAATTCATACTTAGGGGGAGAACCTTCATCATCACTATCATCAATAATTTCATCTTCAATAATTTCATTCTCTCTAACCCTAGCAAGTTGTTCATCTAGAAATTCACCTAATGGCAAAGTAGTATCAAGCACAGAAGTAGTTTCATCATAAGTATCATGCATGGCAGAAGTGGCATCATCAATAACATGCGACATATCAGAATTCATAGCAGTAGCAGGTTTTAGTGTCGCAAGCTTACTCAAAACGGAAGGAGAATCTAATGCAGAGCTAGATGGCAGTTCCTTACCTCCCCTCGTAGTTGAGGGGAAAATCTTAGTTCTTTCATCTTTCAAGTTCCTCATAGTGATCAGCAGGTATAAATCCCAAGTGACTCAAAGAATAGAGCTAAGCTCCCCGGCAACGGCGCCTAAAAATAGTCTTGATAACCCACAAGTATAGGGGATCGCAACAGTTTTCAAGGGTAGAGTATTCAACCCAAATTTATTGACTCGACACAAGGGGAGCCAAAGAATATTCTCAAGTATTAGCAGTTGAGTTGTCAATTCAACCACACCTGGTTAACTTAGTATCTGCAGCAAAGTATTTAGTAGCAAAGTAGTATGATAGTAATGGTAACAGTGATAAAAGTAACGATAGCAGTCTTGTAGTAATTGTAACAGTAGCAACGGAAAAGTAAATAAGCAAAGCACAATATGTGAAAAGCTCGTAGGCATTGGATCAGTGATGGATAATCATGTCGGATGAGATTCCTCATGTACTAGTGATAACATAGGGTGACACAGAACTAGCTCTAGTTCATCAATATAATATAGGCATGTATTCCGAATATAGTCATACGTGCTTATGGAAAAGAACTTGCATGACATCTTTTGTCCTGCCCTCCCATGGCAGCGGGATCCTAATGGAAACTAAGGGATATTAAGCCCTCCTTTTAATAGAGTACCGGACCAAAGCATTAACACATAGTGAATATATGAACTCCTCAAACTGCGGTCATCACCGAGAAGTATCCCAATTATTGTCACTTCGGGGTTGTCGGATCATAACACATGATAGGTGACTATAGACTTGCAAGATAGGATCAAGAACTCACATATATTCATGAAAACATAATAGGTTCAGACCTGAAATCGTGGTACTCGGGCCCTAGTGACAAGCATTAATCATAGCAAAGTCATATCAACATCAATCTCAGAACATAGTGGATACTACGGATCAAACCCTAACAAAACTAACTTGATTACATGGTAAATATCATCCAACCCATCACCGTCCAACAAGCCTACGATGGAATTACTCACGCACGGCGGTGAGCATCTTGAAATTGGTGATGGAGGATGGTTGATGATGACGATGGCGACGAATTCCCCTCTTCGGAGCCCCAACGGACTCCAGATAAGAACTCCCGCGAGAGTTTAGGGCTTGGCGGCGGTTCCGTATCGTAAAACGCGATGAAACTTTCTCTCTGATTTTTTCTCCATGAAACGGAATCTATAGAGTTGGAGTTGTGGTTAGTGGAGCTCCAAGGGGCCCACGAGACAGGGGGGCGCGCCTAGGGGGAGGGGGCGCGCCCCCACCCTCATGGACAGGGTGTGAGCCCCCTGGCCTGATTCTTTCGCAAGTATTTTTATATTTTCCAAAAGTTATTTCTATGAATTTTCAGGTCATTTCGAGAACTTTTTTTTCTGCACAATAAATAACACCATGGCAGTTCTGCTGAAAACAGCGTCAGTCCGGTTTAATTTCATTCAAATCATGCAAGTTAGTGTCCAAAACAAGGGCAAAAGTGTTTGGAAAAGTAGATACGACGGAGACGTATCACACGGCTCCTTGGAACAAACTCGTAACTGACCGAGATCTCATTTTGTGATCATATCTGAAACAACTCAACTCATGACTCATCGAGACCTTGTCTCGTGATCATATCAAAACATCATCGTGACTTCTCACGACCATCTCATAGTCCAAGTCACCACATTCTTTATCGCACATTAGTTATCAACTTAGTTATTTCAGGTTTATCCTCCATTTCGACCAAGACCCGATAGTGTGACCTACTACGAACTGTGCCCATGACCAAGGATGCGGCTATCGATAGATTTAACACGCACTCTCTGCAGAGGTTAGCACACTGTACCCACACCACGGAACCCATAGCCTCGCACCCCTATTCGGGTGGACGAATGGTGTTCCGACAAAACCGGTCTATTGCCCATGACACTCTCCCGGCCACTCCGACCAACTCCCCTCTGGGCTAGGTCCTGGGTGGCCCCGATGTCTACCAAAGACATCCAACGGCCACCATCGTGGCAAAACTATAAACGATCCCACACGGGGACATGAGCTCAAAACCAAACAAACACGGGCACACAAGGCTTATGTCCACCTACCTGATCAGGGTAGCGCATGCCCATAACCTTCCCTCTTTGGAGTCACCGGCCAGAGGCATGTCAATAGAACGCATTAAGGCCCTCCCATAAAGGCAAGTGTGGCTGTACTAGAGATGCTCGATTTGGTGGCACTCTGACTCAATCCCATCGATGATGGAGGAGGTTTGTTATTAATTCATATTATTATCTTCTCCATCATCATCAACATTATGATCATATTTAACATGAATACAACAATGAGCATGCAGCGTACAAATGCATTAACAAAATACCAAGCTTCTCAAGTGAACAAGTACAGCACATGGAACATGGCAATACGAGGTACTAGCATATCAACGGTGTACCAAAATCATCATAGCATCGATACTACTAGCATGAAACTAAACTAAAACAGAGGCATGATATTATCAAAAACAATATCTTAGCTAGCATGGCAAAAGATATCATGAAAGCACAAGCATGATGTGGCAAGCAATACAACATATACCACAACCGAAATAACTGCAGATGAAACAGACAAGAAACTACTGCAACTACGCACACACACACAAGATGCAAGAAAAGTCAACATGCAAGTTCGGGGCTCATGATAAGAGGTTTCCTTGCCTGGAGGTCGAGGAATACTCCGGGAAGAAGTGCGATCACCTCACGGAAAGATTTGCCAGAGAACAGTTCTCTCTTAGAGGGGATGGATATAGGGCAAGGGCAAAATGTGTATTTTCAGAATGTGCAAACATGAAGAAAATAGTCCCATCGAAAAGAGCTCGACAAACAAAGAACATGAGCGCTGGAATCACCTCAATCGGAGTTACGGTCGCGGAGTTATGGATGTTTGTTCGTTTAGGCACAAAACAAACAGAAAATCATTCGTTTCTGCCCTTAACGGGCGAACATTCACAAAGCAACTGTTTCGGCCGGTGGGCTAGGAAAAAAGCACATTTGCAGAAGTACGCCTTTGCAAGAGGGAAAGCGCATTCTGCATGAGGGCGTGGGAGAATGCGCCTTCGCCTGGGGAACGCGTACTTCGCCCAGTACGTCTCCACTCAATACGACGTGGCGGCTAGGCAAGGCCCTTCTCCCGCTGACGAGCGGGTCCCACGTCTCCTTCTCTCTCCTCCTTCTCATCTTCTTCCTTCTTCTCTCCTGGTCCCGACTCGGTGGCGAGGGAGTCCGGCCCCGGCGCGGTCCTGGCATTCTGGTGAGCAGTTCGACCAGGAGATGGCGTGGATGTGGTCACCGGCAAGCACTGCCTCCATCTGCGGTGGTCCGGGCAGCGGGGGTGGCTGGAATGCATGACGACGATCTGAACCAGAGGGCGGTGGAGTCGAGCAATTGGGTGGCTCCGGTGGGGGGAATGGATCGGCGGCAAGTCCGGGAGGACTGCCGAAGTTGTGGTGGTTCGCTGGTGGTGGAGGTATGGAGGAGGAGGTGATCTTTGGTGCCGGCCTCAAGGGGAACCGAGGCGGTGGCCATGGCGATGGTGGGGGTCGGGTAGATCTTCTCTGGCTTGCTAGAGTGGTTAGGGGAGGCTTAGAGAGAGGAGGGGGCTGCTGGTGATCTCCAGAGGGTCCCGGACGGGGCTATTTATAGCCAGGGCAAGGACACCTCAGTTGGTCGCCGTTGAGCGAGTCTGGC
>NC_057813.1:677320087-677341630 GCF_018294505.1 Triticum aestivum | reverse complement strand
ATTGGATGAGCCACAGACGGTCACGGAGACAAGCAGCACTCGAGGACACGAGGAGGAAGAGGACACCGAGGTGGACGACGACTACGCTCACGGGCGCGTACTGTGCGGCGACGACGATGGCACGCCAAGGAAGAAAACGAAGGGGGAGAGGAGTGCAGGGGGAGAGTATATCACGGGGAGGCGGTTGGACACGCTCGGATGAACCAGGTCCGTCCGGAGCAAGGCTGCCGATGAGAATAGTGCGCAGACCACCGATTTGGCTGGCATCACTCGTGATTACCACCGGCAAGGCGCGCTCTGGACTCCTTCAAGATGCCTGCTCATGTCTAGCATGAAGTCCTTGCAAGATGGGTCAGAACCGCGGTAATGAGACGAGTAGAGGCACAGGGAGAAGAGAGAAACAAGCTTCACAAGTTTGTTGTAGCAAACTTGACTGCACTTTTGTGATGAACATAGTGAGGTTAAGAGAGAAGCTTGATGTTAGGGAGGTTTAGGGTAGCAAGGACTATGGTCCTACAAATTTTGAGCTGGTTTGGACAAGTATTTAGCATAGTTGTTGTGCAATAGCCAACTCTAGTCCAGAAACCAAATGAGGAAGAAGCACTCACTAAGAGTGTTGGATTGGGCTAAAACTTTGCAAAGCTTAATGATTTGTATAGATAATGATGTTGTAAAAATTTCAAACCAAATGGACTTGCCAAAATAGTACTTCCTTCACAGCTATCCTCTCTGCCCAGAAACATGAGAAAAATACTGAGGGAAAATGGCTAGATGAAATGAGCTAAAATCTTGTGGAGATATGTTATATGGATAGGAGAAGGCTTAGGAAAATTTCAGCCATAAAGGAGCAAGATAAAATATACTTGCTTCACAAACTGAAAATTTGAACAGAAACAAAGAATTGATCCTGGGCTCACATAGAACAATGGAATGATTTGCATTTTGGTGAAGACTAATGAATTGGGATATGTGAGAAGCTAGTAAAGTTTCATCCCATTTGGACACTCTATGAAGGTACTTCCTTCACAAAGTTGCAATCTGGTCAGAAATTTGGAAAATTGCACAGGGATATTGGATGAATGGATTGAGCTTATTGTTGGTATCCATGGGTTATTGATCAATGTTAATCACCCTGCAAAATTGCAGCTCAAATGGATTTAGGAATCAAGCACTTCCTTTGCAAAATTTCAGACAAGACAGAAACTTGCATTGGATCATGTGCTCAAATTTTTAACTGTGGGTCATGAGATTTGGATGGAACTAGTGAAGATATACAAGGACAAGCTCCACAATTTATTTGGGAATTTTTCTTGCTATAAAAATGGTAGTTCGTTTAGAAAGTGGCAGAAATGGAATATTGGCTTAAAATAGGAAAAGGCAATTTTCCTTATTTAATTATGACCAATATTTTGCCAGAGCTTGGACTAGGCATAAACATCATCTCCACAAATTTTAATGAATTTTGGAGATGGCTAGCTATGCGTTTGGATTTTATTCCTCAGAAAGGCAAAAGAAGGAATAAATCCCAAATGGAAAATATTGCATAGGACTTAGCAATATTTTTGCATCTCCAAGGTTTAGAGAGGGAGGAAGATCTCTGGGAACAACTAGGAAGGTCAACAGATCAGGCGAAATTATGGCTCCTTTGTAATCACAAAGGAAATATTCAAATTCCAAAATTTGGAATTAGGGTTCTGAGAGGGTTTTGAGAGGATGCAAATGAGATCTTACCCACTAACAAAGACATGAGCAAGGTATGAGAAGGTTGGAAACAGAGTCATCCAGCAAACTCAGGAGAAATATTTGAAAAATGATTTCCAGGAAGGAATAACAACACAAAAATTGATAACCCAATTTTGGAGCTGTTACAAAGAATTTAATTATGCTTTTTTAGGATAAAGATTTGATAATTTATTTTTATGAGCCATATTGATAAACACTTCCTAGAAGATGAACAAATAACATTGCCCAATAGAGTACAATTTTAAAAGGATTAATCACATTGTACTCATTTAAGCAGCACTGCTAAAGGTATACAGTTTGTTTGCCACATCAAGAATCCATAACATACAATAGTACTTGGCAAAAAGAACGAGAAGACTTCATAGACAGTACATATTTACTTATATCGAAAATAACATAAAATATTACAACTAATATGGGTATAAATAATGTTTTCTTACTACTTCGTCAAGTTAAAGAGTAAAAAACAACATCTTCCATAATATTCCTGTACATAATGATGGAGAACTGAAGCATTATTCCACTGTATACATCAAACATAAAAAGTTGTGATGAGGTTGCAAAAACATTATGAACTATAAATGGAGGATGGTCCAAAAATGATCGTTATCAATTTTTTAAATCACAAAGATTCCGGTCAATACTGTCGAATTCATTAACCAATTATTCCTATAAAGGATGCTGGAGTGTGCGCCTTCCTGGGCTTTTCGAGGGCGAGGAGAGGCTCATGTCCATCAATTGCCAGTTGGCTTGCGGTGGGAGCCTCACGGGGCGGCTCAGGGCCATCTGATCAGCCCAAACGGCTCGCAACCGGGCGACCCAGCTAGAAGCTCGATGACGGATGACCCGAGGGCGCGTGATCGCTATAGTCGTCGTGTGTCCATGACATGTGGAACGAAGATGCATGATCTCTACAACCGGGCGAAGGATGCCTCCCAGTTGTCCATTGTTGCGTAGATTGCAACGGAATGCTCTCAGGGATGAGGCGAGCTGTTTGATCTGACCGCACGACTCGCACCCAGGCGACCCAACTGGATGACAGTCAAACCAAGGGCACGCGATCGCTATAGTCAGTACATGTCCATGATGGGTGGACCGAGGGCGCATGATTCCTACAGTCGGCAGGTGTACATGACGGGTGGACCAAGGCCGTCATCTAGTAGACTTTGGCGTGAATGGCTTGCACACAGGCACCCCACCTAGACGATCCAAGACAAGTGTTGCATGAGCTCATGCCCGGGTTCATTGTCATGCGGCGTCTTCCGTCGTGCCCGTCCCCGTGCAGGATGGTCTTGTTGGACCCTCATGTCGGCCTCCTCACCCTTGCTTGATGGTTTAGTCGCTACAGCTGAGACGTGCAATGTGCTCACCTGTGCCACTCGTGTGATGCCCAAGCCCTCCACCTCTATCAAGGTGTCCCGACTCTATGGTCCATGAAGGGTGGACCACGGGCTCTATCGGGGCCACGACGTGGGGTGGCTTTGTGTCGCGCCCTGATTGCTTGTATCTGCATTGGTAATTCCCTAAAGAGGAGCGGATGATGCAGCACAGCAACGCTAAATATTTCCCTCATTTATGAAACCAAGTTTATCAATCCAGTAGGAGAACCATGCAACACTATGTAAACAGCACCTGAACACAAATAACAAGAACTTGCAACCCAATGCATAAGAGGGGTTGTCAATCCCTCCTCGATATTGAGATGGATAAAATTGTATGAGATTTAGATCTTGCAAAAACACAAAATAAAATAAAGAAAGAAAAATTGCAGCAAGGTATTTTTGGTTTTAATAGGATAGGAAATAGACCAGGGGGCCGTAGATTTCACTAGAGGCTTCTCTCAAGAAAATAGAACACGGTGGGTAAACAAATTACTATTGGGCAATTGACAGAAACGTGAATAGTTATGTCGATATCCAAGGCAATGATCATGTATATAGGCATCACGTCCAAGATTAGTAGACCGACTCCTGTCGGCATCTACTACTATTGTTGGGGAACGTGGCATGCAATTTCAAAAAAAATCGTACGCTCACGCAAGATCTATCTAGGAGATGCATAGCAACGAGGGGGAGAGTGTGTCTATGTACCCTTCTAGACCGTAAGTGGAAGCATTTCACAACGTGGTTGATGTAGTCGTACTTTTCGTGATCCGATCACGATCCAACCGATCTAGTGCGAACGGACGGCACCTCCGAGTTTAGCACACGTGCGGCTCAATGAAGTCTCCTCCTTTCTTGATCCAGGAAGAGAGAGAGAGGAGAAGTACATGGGATCACAACCAACATGGCAACATTCTGGTGATGGTGGTTGTGGAGCACCGACAGCGCTTCACTAAGCATCGCCGGGACGAGGCAGTGGAGCTACGGAGTAACGGGCGAGAGAGGGGGGCCATGGGCTTGGTTTATCCTCTAGGGGCGCCCCCTACCCTCTATATATAGGTGGAGGGGCGTGGAAAATAGCCCCTCCAAACCCGAGGATGCAGCTAAGGGGGAGAGGACTTGGACTCCATGTCCAATCCTATTCCTACTAGGACCCCTTCCTTTTTTGCCTTTCCTAGCCATATGGGCTTTTGAGGACTTGGTGAGCCTAGCCCAATAAGGCAAGGGCACCTCCCCGCAGCCCATGCTAGCCTTTGGTTCGTGGTGAACCCACTTGGCGACTTCCGGACACCTCCAGAATCCTCCGGGACCTTCTAGAAACTTCCCGGTACAATACCGAAAAAACTGCACCTTTTTCCGGAACCTAAAATATGACTTCCCATATATAAATCTTTATCTCTCGACCATTCTGAGACACCTCGTGACGTCCGTGATCTCATCCGGGACTCCAAACAACATTCGATTACCACTCACCAAATATCCCAATACTACTCTAGCATCAACGAACGTTAAGCCTGCGACCCTACGGGTTTGGGAATTATGTAGTCATGACCGAGACACCTCTTCAATCAATAACCAATAGCGGAACCTGGATGCCCATATTGATTCCTACATATTTCACAAAGATCTTTTATCGGTTGAACCTTTATGACAACATACGTAATTCCCTTTGTCTGTCGGTATGTTACTTGCCCGAGATTCGATCGTCGTACCTCTATACCTAGTTCAATCTTGTCACCGGCAAGTCTCTTTACTTGTTCTGTAATACATCATCTTGCAACTAACTCCTTAGTCACTTTGCTTGCAATCTTCTTGTGATGTGTATTACCGGGAGGGCCCAGAGATACCTCTCTGATACACAGAGTGACAAATCCCAATCTGGATTCACACCAACTCAACAGACACCTTCGGAGATACCCGTAGAGCATCTTTATGATCACCCAGTTACGTTATGATTTTTGATAGCACACAAGGTATTCCTACGGTATTCGGGAGTTGCATGATCTCATGGTCGAAGGAACATGCATTTGACATTAAGAAAGCAGTAGCAATAAACTAAACGATCATATGCTATGCTAACGGTTGGGTCTTGTCCATCACATCAATCTACTAATGATGTGACCCTGTTATCAAATCACAACTCATTTATATGGTTAGGAAACCTTAACCATCTTTGATCAACGAGCTAGCCTAGTAGAGGATCACTAGGGACACGGTATTTTTTTATGTATCCACACATGTATTTAAGTTTTCGGTCAATACAATTATAGCATCAATAATAAACCTTGATCATGATTGAGGAAATATACTAACCATTTTATTATTGCCTCTAGGGCATATTTCCATCAGTCTCCCACTTGCACTAGAGTCAATAATCTAGTTCACATCGCCATGTGATTAACACCCAAAGCGTTCACTAGAGTCAATAATGTAGTTCACATCGCCCTGTGATTAACACCTAAAGAGTTCACCAGAGTCAATAATCTAGTTCACATTGACATGTGATTACCCAAATAGTTCTAAGGTGTGATCATGTTTTGTTTGTGAGAGAAGTTTAGTCAACGGGCCTGCCACATTCAGATCCGTATGTATTTTGCAGATTTCTATGTCTACAATGCTCAGCATGGAGCTACTCTAGCTGATTGCTCCCACTTTTAATACATATCTAGATTGAGACTCAGAGTCAGCCGGATCAGTGTCAAATCTTGCATCGATGTAACCCTTTACGACGAACTCTTTATCACCTCCATAACCGAGAAACATTTCCTTAGTCCTCTTAGGTACCTAAGGATAATTTTGACCTTTGTCTAGTGATCCACTCTTGGATCACTATTATATCCCCTTGCGAGACTAATGGCAAGGCACACAACAGGTCTGCTACATGGCATGACCTAGTTTATAGAACCTATGGCTGAGGCATAGGGAATGACTTTCATTCTCTCTCTATCTTCTGTCATGGTCGGGCTTTGAGTCTTACTCAACTTCATACCTTACAATACAAGCAAGAACTCCTTCTTTGTCTGATCCATTTTTGAACTCCTTCAAAATCTTGTCAAGGTATGTACTCATTGAAAATCTTATCAAGCGTCTTGATCTATCTCTATAGATCTTGGTGCCCAATATGTAAGCAGCTTCACCAAGGTCTTTCATTGGAAAAATTCTTATTCAAGTATCCTTTTATGCTATCTAGAAATTCTATATCATTTCAAATCAATAATATGTCATCCACATATAATATCAGAAATTCTACAGAGCTCCCACTAACTTTCTTGTACATACATGGTTCTTCGAAGGTCTGTATAAAACCATATGCTTTGATCACCTCAGCAAAGCTTATATTCCAACTACGAGATGCTTGCGCCAGTCCATAGATGGATTTGAAAGGATCGAGAAGAGGTGTCTAGAAGGGGGGGGGTAGACACTAGGTACTAAAAGTAGCAGTTTTTAAATTCTTTAAGTTTACGTGGACTTTTGGCACAAGTTTAACAATCACAATACATATCAAGCAAGCATGCAAAGAGTATATGAGCAGCGGAAAGTAAAGCATGCAACCTGCAAGAATGTAAAGAGAAGGGTATGGAGATTTCAAATGCAATTTGGAAACACGGTGATTTTTGAGCCGTGGTTCCAATAGGTGGTGCTATCGTACATCCATGTTGATGGAGGCTTCAACCCATGAAGGGTAACGGCTGCGCGAGTCCACGGAGGGCTCCACCCAAGAAGGGTCCACGATCCCACCATGGCCACCGCCCACAAAGAACTTGCCTCACTAGCGGTAGATCTTCACGAAGTAGGCGATCTCCTTGCCCTTACAAACTCCTTGGTTCAACTCCACAATCTTGTCGGAGGCTCCCAAGTGACACCTAGCCAATCTAGGAGACACCACTCTCCAAGAAGTAACAAATGGTGTGTTGATGATGAACTCCTTGCTCGTGTGTTTCAAATGATAGTCTCCCCAACACTCAACTCTCTCTCTCACAGGATTTGGATTTGGTGGAAAGAAGATTTGAGTGGAAAGGAACTTGGGGAAGGCTAGAGATCAAGATTCATATGGTGGGAATGGAATATCTTGGTCTCAACACATGAGTAGGTGGTTCTCTCTCAGAAATGGTAAGTTGGAAGTGTAGGTTCGTTCTGATGGCTCTCTCCACGAATGAAGAGGAGGTGGAGGGGTATATATAGCCTCCACACAAAATCTAACCGTTACACACAATTTACCAATCTCGGTGGGACCGAATCAACAAACTCAGTCAGACCGATTTAGTAAACAATGTGACCGTTAGGGTTTTCGGTGGGACCGACATGCAACTCGGTAGGAATGATATGGTTAGGGTTAGGGCATAACGTAAGCTCGGTGAGACCGATTACACAAACTCGGTGAGACCGACTTTGGTAATAAGCTAACCAGAGAGTTGGTCAGGCAAACTCGGTGTGGCTAATTCGCTAATCTCGGTGGGACCAAAATGTTACAAAAAGGAAACAGAGAGTTTGCATTGTAATCTCGGTAGGACTGATTACTCAAACTTGGTAAGACCGTTTTGATAATGGACATACACAAAGAGATTACAATCCCATCTCGGTGAGACCGAGATCCCTATCGGTGAGACCGATTTGCCTAGGGTTTGTGGCAGTGGCTATGACATCTGAACTCGGTGGCGCCGGATAGAAAGAATTGGTGGGGCCGAGTTGGAATTTAGGTTTAGGTCATATGTGGATGTGGGAAAGTAGTTGAGGGTTTTGGAGCATATCACTAAGCACTATGAAGCAAGAAACGCATTAAGCAACACCTCATCCCTCCTTGATAGTATTGGCTTTTCCTATAGACTCAATGTGATCTTGGATCACTAAAATATAAAATGTAGAGCCTTGAGCTTGAAGCTTGAGCCAATCCTTTGTCTTTAGCATCTTGAAGGGGTTCACATCCTTTAGTTCA
This sequence comes from Triticum aestivum, assembly GCF_018294505.1. Taxonomy (NCBI): domain Eukaryota; kingdom Viridiplantae; phylum Streptophyta; class Magnoliopsida; order Poales; family Poaceae; genus Triticum; species Triticum aestivum. The sequence continues at coordinate 677,333,572 of NC_057813.1, read as the reverse complement.
TGCCACTTCATTGTTCAACTTATCTAAAAATATACTAGGTAAAAGTGTTGGTCCAACAAGAGATATGTTGACATTAATTACCAAAATCACCTAGGGAGCACTTGTGCTTTAAATCTCCCCCTTTTTGGTAATTGATGACAACATACATCAAAGCTTTGGATAGTGGATATATATATAGTGAATAATAAGTAAAAGCTTTGGAAAAGACATGTAACACGCATAGGCTCCCCCTACATGTATGCAATCATGTAAATATGGAATAGGAGCATGTGAATGCATAATCATGACAGAGTAGGCAATGTGTTACATGTATCTTGGCTATATGCATCAGAGCGAAGAATTTTGGAAAATGTACCTTCATGCTCATGAGTCCTTCTTGCAAACAGTATGTACATCAGCAAGAATTTCTCATACACATGATTGTGATGCATATACTTACCTTGTGGTCTTGAGTTGGCTTAGGATGGAGTGAACCTGTGAAAATAAGGTTAGATAACACAGATGCATCTACTCGCTAGAGCAAACGAGAAGAAACCACAAGAATACCAAGACTGGGATGACATGTAGAGAGTGAGTACCAAGTACCACATTGGATTAGACATGTCCCCAAAGATAAAGTTATGCAAGGAATTTAAAGAATTTCTTTCCCTTGAGTATCTTGCTCCCCCTGAATCTAGCATGGGATACTGGGAGAAGATAGGGAACAGAAAATTAGAGCTCAAGAAAGTAAATGAATAGAGCTAAAGCAATTTAGCACATATGAACATGTCTTTCCCCTCTAGAAGACATGTAACATCTCTCCTCTTGAACACCAAGCATCTGGGATTATTGAAGATTACTCTTTCCTTGAGTATTTTCTCCCCTAGAGATATGATAAAGTAGATGTGAACTCTCTCTATAGATAAAGCTTTTGATGTGATCTCTCTCCCCCTTTGACATCAATTTCCAAGAAGGATCTTCTGGATTTGTTGTCACATAAGTTTGGTCCTTGAGTCACAAGTCAAAGCAGCAAGAAAAATGTGATGCTGGTAGAGGACAAGATTCATTGAGTGGAGCTGGATCAAAAGAATCACAGAAATAAGTGGCAGGTTGTTTTTCCTATAGTGAGATCGGTAGCACCGAGTTGTATTCTTTGGTAGCACCGAAAGGTTTCGGTGGGACCGAAAATGACAAACCGGTGGAACTGATTTCATCACAGAGAAAACACTTGTCACCTCACCTCACTAGACAAGTAAGATCTCACAAGGATTTGCAAGGAATTAGATGCAGGAAATGCAGAACAGACAGTAAACGAGAAGAAACTTTAAAAGAAATCTAGATGAAGTTTTTTTTAAAAGGGGAAACAAATATGCAAGAGACAAATGCGAGAGCACAGAAAGGAACGCGAGAGAGAACTTCATCTAGAATTGGTCGGCGACAAAGTCACCTATGTTAGAGTATATTGACTTAGGAGTCAAGTGAGATCACTTGATCATAGGTCATACTCATTGTTTAAGCTCAAAATGGGGTTTCCACTTTTCATTTAAGCATCTTGATGTATTCACATCTTGTCGAGTTGCTTTAACTCATGACTTGGAGTAAAGCCTATCTAAGATGGAAAAACATACCTTGGGTGGTGGTGTTGATCGTTCATGTGGTTGAACTTGTGTGGGTTGCTCAAGGTTGATGTAGCTCATCAAGAGTTGGGAGCACCACTTGGAATTTGAGTTCGTCCTTCTACATGGGTTAGTTGCAAGGAAGAGCACTTGTGTATCCAAGAGGACAATCATGAAACTCAACATAGAATTTGTCAAAGGATATGTGTGTATGGTTTTGTGCTTCCTTGTCTTCAACCACCATTATGTAGAGACTTTGGAGATGTTGAGATTGCTCAATATGTGAGTGTGTTGTAATCTCATAGATTTAGATTCCTCCAAATTCCTACGAAGGTTAGATGACATGCAAGATGCAAATATATCCAAGATGTAAGATTTCCATCATAAGAGAAATATCAAGGATTAGTCATGGGCACATGTCTTGCATGTATCAAATGGAGTTCCTACTCCAAGTTTGAAGCATCAATGATGTTCAATTCTCCTCTCAACCTGCACAACACTTTCTCATCAAGAGGTTTAGTGAAAATGTCCGCTAATTGTTTTCAGTGCGAACATGCTAAAATCAATGTCCCCTTTGGCAACATGATCTCGAATGAAATGATGACGAACTTCAATATGCTTAGTTCGAGAATGTTGCACGGGATTATGAGCAATCTTGATAGCACTTTCATTGTCACAAAGTAATGGAACATGTTTCACATATATCTCATAACCTTTAAGAGTTTGGCTCATCCAAAGTAATTGAGCACAACATGAACCAGTGGCAATGTATTCCGCTTCGGTGGTGGATAAGGATACCGACTTTTGTTTCTTGGAAGACCAAGACACAAGAGATCTACCAAGGAATTGACAAGTACCCGAAGTGGACTTTCTATCAACCTTATCTCCGGCATAGTTCGAGTCGGAGTAGCCAACAAGATTGAAAGAGGCCCTCTTAGGATACCAAATGCAAAAATTTGGCGTATGAATTATGTATCTCACTATCCTTTTCACGGCCTTAAGGTGACATTCTTTAGGTGCAGCTTGATATCGTGCACACATGCACACACTTAGCAAAATATCGGGACGTGAAGCACATAGGTATAACAATGAACCAATCATAGAGCGATAAACCTTTTGATCAACCGGTTCACCATCTTTGGTCAAATCGAGATGTCCACTAATAGGCATGGGTGTAGACATACCTTTGCATTCTTGCATATTGAACTTCTTGAATAAGTCCTTAGTGTACTTCGTTTGAGAGACAAAAGTACCTTCCTTAGTTTGCTTGATTTGCAACCCAAGGAAGAATTTGAGTTCACTCATCATAGACATCTCAAGCTTCTCCGACATTAGCTTTCCAAACTTCTCACTAAAATGAGGGTTAGTTGATCCAAATATAATATCATCAACATAAATTTGGCATACAAATAATTATCCATTAACCCTTTTGGTAAAAAGTGTAGAATCAATTTTCCCAATTTCAAACCCTTTTTCAATAAGGAATTTGGTTAAGCATTTGTACCAAGCTCTAGGAGCTAGTTTAAGACCATAAAAAGCTTTGCGAAGTTTGTTGACATGATTGGGTTTCTTAGGATTGATAAAGCCGGGAGGTTGTTTTACATAGACTTCCTCCTCTATTTCACCATTTAGAAAAGCACTTTTGATGTCCATTTGGTACAAGGTGATATCATGGTGACTAGCATAGGCAAGTAATATGCGAATGGATTCAAGTCTAGCAACGGGAGCATAAGTCTCACCATAGTCCATACCTTCGACTTGTGTGTAACCTTGGGTGACGAGACGTGCTTTGTTGCGAACTACTTGTCCATCTTCATCTTGCTTGTTGCGGAACACCCATTTGGTACCGATGATATTGTGGTTGTTGTCGGGCTTCTCAACCAATGTCCAAACTTGATTTCTCTCAAAGTTTTGTAGCTCTTCATGCATAACATTTATCCAATATGGGTCTTCCAATGCTTCTTCAACCTTCATAGGTTCAATGCTAGAGATGAATGAATAGTGTTCACGAAAGTTAGCTAAACGAGTTTTAGAGCGAGTGATTCTCTCGATTTGGATATCATTGTAGATTTGCTCAACGGGATGGTCTTTAGCAATCCTTGCTCGAACTCGTGAAATCTTTTGCTTGGGTCTTGGTTGAACATCTTCTTCATCTTGTTCTTCTTCTTGGCCTTCTTCATTATTTGCGTTGTCGTTCTCTTGTCGTGGTGGAGAAGGAGGTTGTTGGCGTTCTTGATGTACTTATTCGTTTTCTTCATCTTGGTGTGTCCCACTTGTGGATGCTTCCGTATCAACTCTTGGTTCACCTTGTCGTGAGGTAGAAGCTTCAACTTGGACGGACGAGTTGCTCTCCTTTATCTCCGTTGGACGAATCTTGCCAATAGACAAGTCTTGGATTGCTTCCGAGGGGTCTTTGTCTCCTACATCAATTGGCAATTGCTCTACTTGCGAGCCGTTAGATTCCTCAAACTTCACATCTACCGTTTCTTCATCCTTTCTGGTGAAATTGTTGTAGACACGGTAAGTGTGAGAGTTTGAGCCATAACCAAGTAGGAAACCTTCATGAGACTTTGGAGCAAATTTAGAACGACGATGCTTATCAAGAATGTAGCACTTTGAGTCAAATACTCGAAAGTATCCAACTTGGGGTTTGTTACCGGTGAGGAGCTCGTATGTCGTCTTGCCAGTAGCTTGTGAAGATACAAGCGATTTGTTGCATGACAAGCTGTCTCAACCGCTTCTGCCCAAAAGTGCTTCGGCGTCTTGTACTCATCAAGCATCATTCTTGCCATTTGGATGAGCGTCCGGTTCTTCCTCTCAACAACTCCATTTGTTGAGGTGTATACGTAGCCGAGAACTCATGTGAAATCCCTTCTTCGTGAAGAAAGGTGTCCACATTTGCGTTCTTGAACTCTGTTCCATTGTCGCTACGAACCTGCTTCTTGATCTTTACTTCAAACTGATTCTGAGCCTTCCTGGCGAAGTTTTTGAAGATCTTTTGGACCTGTGATTTGTCATCGAGAAAGAACACCCACGTAAATCTTGAAAAATCATCAACTTTAACTAGACCAAAAGTACTTCCACCGAGACTTTTGTAAGCATTGGGACCAAAGAGATCCATGTGAAGTAGCTCAAGTGGCCTCCTTGTGGTCATGATGTTCTTCACGGGATGCCTTCCTCCAACCTATTTACCTGCTTGACAAGCACTGCAAAGTCTATCCTTATCAAATATGACATCGTTAACACCAAGGATATGATTCCCTTTAACAAGCTTGTCAAGATTTCGCATGGCAACGCGACCTAATCGTCTATGCCATAACCAACCTTTAGAGGATTTAACAATGAAGCAAGTTCTAGGTTGAGCCTTTTTAGTGAAATCAACAATGTAAAGATCACCTCTACGTATACTGGTAAAGACCATTTTATGATTGTCTCTATGAAACACTTGGCAATCTACTTCAGTAAATAGGACATTGAAACCGAAATCAGCAAGTCTAGATACTGAAAGTAAGTTGTAGCCAAGAGATTCAACGAGCATAACATTTTGAATGGAGCTATCATGTGAGATGGCCACCTTACCGAGGCCAACCACCTTACCCTTTGAGTTGTCACCGAAAGTGACATACTTTCGAGGACCATCATTTTCAGCAAGCTCACGGAACATGTCTTTATCTCCGGTCATGTGATCAGTACATCCACTGTCAAGAACCCATTCCTTTCCTCCTGCCATATATCCCCGAAGATTTGCCATAAGACCAAAGTGTCTCATTGCATCATCAAGATCAAAGTCATCATCATCATCCTCATCATAGTATCCAAGTTCAACATCGTCATGTGGTGGATCAATTCCTAGTGAGGGTGATTCATTAGTATGAGTTTGACAATGATCTCCTTTATGAAGTCTAGTAGCTTCGGAAATAATATCGCTAATAATTCCAACATTTCCTTTGGCACGCATAAGATTTGTAAGTTCAAATAGACAATTAACAAACATAGGATCACTGGAATTCATCTTACTCAAGGCAATAGACTTATGGAGAATTTCATCTAGATTTTTCAAAGAATGATTAGGAAATCATTCCTCAAGAATTTTCCATATAGTGTAGGCAATTAAGAGTAGGCAATTTTCCAATCAAGTTTCTAGGCAAGCCTCTAGTGATAAGATTAATAGTTCTAACATTCCTAATCATGTCAATCGACTCATCAAAGGTGGGATGCATAGGATCAACATGAGGTTCACAAGGGCTAGCGATGTACTTGTTCAAATGATATTGATTGAAATCACAAGCATCTCATTTTTCCACTCATGAAAATATTCTCCATCAAGTATAGGCACTCTGTGTCCAAGACTCCCCAAAGTAGACTCATCCATCTTCCTCCAATGGTGATTAAACCAAAGCAATGGAAACCAAAGCTCTGATACCAATTGAAAGGATCGACAAGAGGTGTCTAGAAAGGGGGGTTAGACACTAGGTACTAAAAGTAGCAGTTTTTTAATTCTTTAAGTTTAAGTGGAGTTTTGGCACAAGTTTAACAATCACAATACATATCAAGCAAGCATGCAAAGAGTATATAAGCAGCGGAAAGTAAAGCATGCAACTTGCAAGAATGTAAAGAGAAGGCTTTGGAGATTTCAAAAGCAATTTGGAGACATGGTGATTTTTGAGCCATGGTTCCGATAAGTGGTGCTATCATACATCCACGTTGATGGAGACTTCAACCCATGAAGGGTAACGGCTGCGCGAGTCCATGGAGGGCTCCACCCAAGAAGGGTCCACGAAGAAGCAACCTTGTCTATCCCACCATGGTTGTCGCCCACGAAGGACTTGCCTCACTAGCGGTAGATCTTCATGAAGTAGGCGATCTCCTTGCCCTTACAAACTCCTTGGTTCAACTCCACAATCTTGTCGGAGGCTCCCAAGTGACACCTAGCCAATCTAGGAGACACCACTCTCCAAGAAGTAACAAATGGTGTGTTGATGATGAACTCCTTGCTCGTGTGCTTGAAATGATAGTCTCCCCAACACTCAACTCTCTCTCACGGGATTTGGATTTGGCGGAAAGAAGATTTGAGTGGAAAGAAACTTGGGGAAGGCTAGAGATCAAGATTCATATGGTAGGAATGGAATATCTTGTTCTCAACACATGAGTAGGTGGTTCTCTCTCAGAAATGGTAAGTTGGAAGTGTGGGTTCGCTCTGATAGCTCTCTCCACGAATGAAGAGGAGGTGGAGGGGTATATATAGCCTCCACACAAAATCTAACCGTCACACAATTTACCAATCTCGGTGGGACCGAATCAACAAACTCGGTTAGACCAATTTAGTAAACAATGTGACCGTTAGGGTTTTCGGTGGGACCGACATGAAACTCGGTAGGAACGATATGGTTAGGGTTAGGGCATAACATAATATCGGTGAGACCGATTACACAAACTCGTTGATACCGACTTTGGTAATAAGCTAACCAGAGAGTTGGTCAGGCAAACTCGGTGTGACAGATTCGCTAATCTCGGTGGGACCGAAATGTTACAAAAAGGAAACAGAGAGTTTGCATTGTAATCTCGTTAGGACCGATTACTCAAACTCGGTAAGACCGATTTTGATAATGGACATACACAGAGAGATTACAATCTCATCTCGGTGAGACGGAGATCCCTATCGGTGAGACCGATTTGCCTAGGGTTTGTAGCAGTGGCTAGGACATCTGAACTCGGTGGCGCCGGATAGAAAGAATTGGTGGGGCCGAGTTGGACTTTAGGTTTATGTCATATGTGGATGTGGGAAAGTAGTTGAGGGTTTTGGAGCATATCACTAAGCACTATGAAGCAAGAAACTCATTAAGCAACACCTCATCCCTCCTTGATAGTATTGGATTTTCCTACAGACTCATTGTGATCTTGGATCACTAAAATATAAAATGTAGAGTCTTGAGCTTGAAGCTTGAGCCAATCCTTTGTCCTTAGCATCTTTAAGGGGTTCCACATCCCTTAGTTCATGCCACTTCATTGTTGAACTTATCTGAAAATATACCAGGTAAAAGTGTTACTCCAACAAGAGATATGTTGACATTAATTACCAAAATCACCTAGGGAATACTTGTGCTTTCAGGATTGTTGGAGCTTGCACACTTTGTTAGCACCTTTAGGATCGACAAAACCTTCTGGTTGCATCATATACAACTCTTCTTTGAGAAATCCATTAAGGAATGTAGTTTTGAAGTCCATTTACTAGATTTCATAATCATAAACTGGGCAATTGCTAACATGATTCAGACAGACTTAAGCATCACTACAGGTGAGAAAGTCTCATTGTAGTCAAGTTCTTGAACTTGTCAAAACCTTTTGCGACAAGTCAAGCTTTATAGACAGTAACATTACCATCAACGCCAGTCTTCTTCTTGAAGATCAATTTATTCTCTATGGCTCGCCGATCATCGGGAAAATCCACCAAAGTCCACACTTTGTTCTCATACATGGATCATATCTCAGATTTCATGGCCTCAAGCCATTTATCAGAATCTGGGCTCATCATAGCTTATTTATAGTTAGTAGGTTCGCCATGGTCTAGTAACATGACATCCAAAACAGGATTACCTTACCACTCTAGTGCCGATCGTATTCTGGTTGACCTACGAGCTTTGGTAGTAACTTTATCTGAAGTTTCATGATCATCATCATTAGCTTCCTCTCTAGTTGGTGTAGGCATCACGGGAACTGATTTCTCTGATGATCTACTTTCCAAATTTAGAGAAGGTACAATTACCTCATCAAGTTCTCCTTTCCTCTCGCTCAGAAACTCCTTCTCTAGAAAGGTTCCATTCTTGGCAACAAAGAGCTTGCCTTCGGATACATGGTAGAAGGTGTACCCAATTATTTCCTTAGGGTATCCTACGAAGACACACTTCTTTGATTTGGGTCCGAGCTTGTCAGGCTAAAGCCTTTTAACATAAGTGTTGCAACCCCAAACTTTAAGAAATGATAGCTTAGGTTTCTTGCCAAACCAAAGTTCATACGGTGTTGTCTCAACGGATTTAGACGGTGCCCTATTTAACATGAATGTAGCGGTCTCTAATGCATAACCCCAAAAGGATAGTGGTAAACGGTAAGAGACATCATAGATCACACCATATCTAATAAAGTACGGTTACGAGTTCGGACACAACTTTACGCTGTAGTGTTTCAGGTGGTGTGAGTTGTGAAACTATTCCACATTGTTTTAAATGAACTTTATTTCCTTGTGGTGTCTCAGGTGGTGTTTCAGGTGGTGTTTTAGGTGGTGTGAGTTCGGTCTCAAATATTCGCCTCCGCGATCAAATCATAGAAACTTTATTTCCTTGTTATGATGATTCTCCTCTTCTCTCTGAAATTCTTTGAACTTTTCAAATGTTTCAGACTTGTGTTTCATTAAGTAGATATACCCCCTATCTTCTCAAATCATCTATGAAGGTTAGAAAATAACGATACCCGCTGCGTGCCTCAACACTCATCGGACCGCATACATCGGTATGTATTATTTCCAGTAGGTCATTGGCTCGCTCCTTTGCTCCTTTGCTCACAAGTATCAAATGATTCATAATCAAGTGATTCCAAAAGTCCACCTGCTTGGAGTTTCTTCATGCGTTTTACACCAATATGACCTAAACGGCAGTGCCACAAGTATGTTGCACTATCATTTTGCATCTTTTGGCATCAATATTATGAATATGTGTATCACTATGATCGAGATTCAATAAACCATTCACATTGGGTGTATGACCATAGAAGGTTTTATTCATGTAAACAGAATAACAATTATTCTCTAATTTAAATGGATAACTATATTGCAATAAACATGATCTAATCATATTCATGCTCAACGCAAACACCTAATAACATTTATCTAGGTTCAGCACTAATCTCGAAGGTAGAGGGAGTGTGCGACGGTGATCATATCAACCTTGGAATCATTTCCAACACACATCGTCACCTTGCTTTTAACTAGTCTCTACAACTCCTTTTCGATTTACTAATCTTAGCAAATGACCGGTATCAAATACCTACGGGTTACTATGACACTAGTAAAATACACATCAATAACAAGTATATCAAATATACCTTTGTTCACTTTGCCATCCTTCTTATCCACCAAGTATTTGGGGCAGTTCCACTTCCATTGACCATTTCCTTTGAAGTAGAAGCACTTACTTTTAGGCTTAGGTCTAGCTTTGGGCTTCTTCACGGGAGTGGCAACTTTCTTGTCATTCTTCTTGAAATTCCCTTTCTTTTCCTTTGCCCTTTTTCTTGAAACTAGTGGTCTTGTTAACCATCAACACTTGATGATGTTTCTTGATTTCTACCTTCGCCGATTTCAGGATCGCGTAGAGCTCGGGAATCTTTTTTGTTATCCCTTGCACATTATAGTTCATCACGAAGTTCTAGTAGCTTGGTGATAGTGACTAGAGAACTATGTCAATCACTATCTTATCTGGAAGATTAACTCCGAGTTGATTCAAGCGATTGTAGTGCCCAGACATTCTGAGCACATACTCACTAGTTGAGCTATTCTCCTCCATCTTGTAGGCAAAGTACTTGTCAGAGGTCTCATACCTCTCAACACGGGGCATGAGTCTGAAATACCAATTTCAGCTCTTGTAACACTCATATGCTCCGTGACGTTCAAAACGTTTTTTGAAGTCCCGGTTCTAAGCCGTAAAGCATGGTGCACTAAACTATTAAGTAGTCATCATATCGATCTTGCTAAACGTACATAACGTCTGCATCTGCTCCTGCAATAGGCATGTCACCTAGCAGTGCATTAAGGACATAATTCTTCTGTGCAGCAATGAGGATAATCCTCAGATCACAGACCCAGTCCGCATCATTGCTACTATCATCTTTCAACTTAGTTTTCCCTAGGAACATGTCAAAAAACATAGGAGAGCTACAACGCGAGCTATTGATCTACAACATAATTTGCAAATACTATCAGGACTAAGTTCATGATAAATTAAAGTTCAATTAATCAAATTACTTAAGAACTCCCACTTAAACTAACATCCCTCAAGTCATCTAAGTGTAACATGATCCAAATCAACTAAACCATGTCCGATCATCACGTGAGATGGAGTAGTCATAAATGGTGAACATCTCTATGTTGATCATATCTACTATATGATTCACGTTCGACCTTTCAGTCTCAAATGTTCTGAGGCCATGTCTGTACATGCCAGGCTCGTCAAGTTTAACCCGAGTATTCCGAATGTGCAAATCTTTCTTGCACCCATTGTATGTGAACGTGGAGCTTATCACACCCGATCATCACATGGTGTCTCAGCATGATGAACTGTCGCAATGGTGCATACTTAGGGAGAACACTTATACCTTGAAATTTAGTTAAGGGATCATCTTATAATGCTACCGTCGTACTAAGCAGAATAAGATGCATAAAAGATAAACATCACATGCAATCAAAAATTTGTGACATGATTTTGCCATCATCATCTTGTGCTTTTGATCTCCTTCTCCAAAGCATCATCATGATCTCCATTGTCACCGGCTCGACACCTTGATCTCCATCATTGTGTTGTGGTCGTCTCGCCAACTATTGCTTCTACAACTATCGCGGACGCATAGTGATAAAGTAAAGCAATTACATGGAGTTTGCATTTCATACAATAAAGAGACAACTATAAGGCTCCTGCTAGTTGCTGATAACTTTTACAAAACATGATCATCTTATACAATAACGTATATCACATCATGTATTGACCATATTACATCACAACATGCCCTGCTAAAACAAGTTAGACGTCCTCTACTTTATTGTTGTAAGTTTTACGTGGCTGCTACAGGCTTCTAGCAAGAACAGTTCTTACCTACATATCAAAACCACAACGGTGATTTATAAAGTTTGCTATTTTAACCTTCAAAAAGGACGGGCCGCAGTCAAATTTGATTCAACTAAAGTAGGGGAAACATACACCCGCCAGCCACCTTTATGCAAAACTAGTTGCATGTCTGTCGGTGGAACCGGTCTCATGAACGTGGTCATGTAAGGTTGGTCCGGGCCGCTTCATCCAACAATACCGCCAAATCAAAATAAGTATTGGTGGTAAGCAGTATGACGATCACCGCCCACAACTCATTTGTGTTCTACTCGTGCATATCATCTATGCATAGACGTAGCTCATCATGGCACTGTTGGCGAACGTAGCATGAAATTTCAAAAAAATCTACACTCACAGAAGACCCCGCGGGTGCATAAATCTTCCCCCCCCCCCCTCTTTTTCTGTTTTAAATCAACCGTGTGTATGACAGGGTGGCCCCACCTGTCATCCTCCCTTAGCCCCTGTTTTCCTTTATTTTTATTTTTATTTTTGTTATTTCCCAGTGAATATTCCGTTTCTGGCATATGGAATCTATCCATTTCGGGCAAGTCCATTTCTGGACGTTTCCAAATAAGGAAAATGCCAATTCTGTCATATTCCATTTAGGGCAGGTTCTAGCTTAGTGCACTTGTGATGATTTTTTTACAGCAACCCCAACATATTATATATGTTTTTGGGGTAGAAAAATCCCACCAATCCAGTGGTAGCATTAGTTTCTGCATTTGAGCAAGTTCATGAACATGTCATCTCACTTCATGTTGCTGTTTTGTCCTTTATGTGTTTGTTCATGCAAATATGCTAGGTGGTTGTTTTGCACATGGGTAGCTTCATTTTCAAGCCTACTTCATGATAGTACTTGTTCCATGCCATGACATTCCTGGTAGTGAGTTAATCAAGCTTGTAAAGATGCCATGTTGAATCTGTTTTCTGCTATGTCTAGTATTTTCGCTAAGTCTGTAGAAACTGTTATCTTTTGCATTATTGCCATGCTATTTTAGTCATGCTCTAGTGGTTTATAGATCGAGCTCAGTGTTCATGTTTCGTAGAGCATCTCCTGTACATCACTGCTATGCATTTTGTTCATATGTTTGGTGCTATAGCTTATTTATACTTTGCATCCAAGTGGCCATGTTGCTGTTTTAAGCAGTTTGCATCATATCTTGTCTTGCTTGTCATTTGCAAACCGTGCACCCGAATCCGGTGATCTTTATATCGATTTCAACCGAAATCATCTCATCTTTCCAGCGATATACTTGGTTTCCCAAGTAGATTCCTTGTTCATCCTTTTTCCTCCCGAAGCACGCATATGCATTGCATATCACATATCGCATAGCATGACATGTATTGCATCATGTTGCTTGTGCATTGCACCGTGATTTATTGTGGTTCCTTTGCTTGTGTTCTTGCTTTGGGTAGAGACGGGAGACGAGTACGTGCACAAGGAACCTGTTGAGTACGCTAACGAGGATCAAGCCTTCGACAACTCTGAGAACTTTGCAGGCAAGATGACCATACCTTCGATATCACTTCTATCTTTGCTTGCTAGTACTCGCTCTATCGTTATGTTAGCTCTACCTGCCTTTGTTTACCATGCCTCCCTATTGCCATGTCAAACCTCTAACCATCATGTCCTAGCAACCGTTGATTGGCTATGTCACCGCTTTTGCTCAGCCCCTCTTATAGCATTGTTAGTTGCAGGTGAAGATGAAGTTTGTTCCTGGTCGGAACATGGATATTTTGGGATATCACAATATCTCATGTTTAAATTAATGCACCTTATATACTTGGTAAAGGGTGGAAGACTCGGCCTTATGCCTGGTGACTTGTTCCACTATTGCCGCCCTAGTTTCTGTCATACCGGTGTTATGTTCCTTGATTTCGCATTCCTTACATGGTTGGGTGATTTATGGGACCCCCTTAACAGTTCGCTTTGAATAAAACTCCTCCAGCAAGGCCCAACCTTGGTTTTACCATTTGCCACCTATACCCCCTTTTTCCCTTGGGTTTTCGCGAGCCCGAGGGTC
>NC_057813.1:677295156-677319778 GCF_018294505.1 Triticum aestivum | reverse complement strand
TCCTTCGAGTGTTGGTCCGAACCGAGTAACCTGCGGGGCCACCTTGGGGAAACTTGAGGGCTGGTTTTACTCGTAGCTTGACTTATCCGGTGTGCCCTGAGAACGAGATACGTGCGACTCCTATCGGGATTTGTCGGCACATCGGGCGGCTTTGCTGGTCTTGTTTTACCATTGTCGAAATGTTTTGCGAACCGGGATTCCGAGGCTGATCGGGTCTTCCCGGGAGAAGGTATATCCTTCGTTGACCGTGAGAGCTTGTGATGGGCTAAGTTGGGACACCCCTGCAGGGTATGTTATCTTTCGAAAGCCGTGCCCACGGTTATGAGGCAGATGGGAATTTTTTAATGTCCGGTTGTAGATAACTTGACACTTGACCTCTTTAAAATGCATCAACAGCGTGTGTAGCCGTGATGGTCTCATCTCGGCGGAGTCCGGGAAGTGAACACGGTTTGAGTTATGTTTGACGTAAGTAGTTTCAGGATCACTTCTTGATCACTTCTAGCTTCTCGACCGACGCGTTGCTTCTCTTCCCGCTCTCACTTGCGTATGTTAGCCACCATATATGCGTAGTGCTTGCCGCAGCTCCACCATATTACCCCTTTCCTACCTATGAGCTAAAATAGTCTTGATCTCGCGGGTGTGAGATTGCTGAGTCCCCGTGGCTCACAGATTCTACCAAAACAGATGCAGGTGCCGAGGATACCAGCGCAGATGGCGCAACTGAGCTGAAGTGGGAGTTTGATGAGGCCCTTGGTCGTTACTATGTATCGTTTCCAGATGATCAGTAGCGGAGCCCAACCGGGATGATCGGGGATCTAGCATTTGGGGTTGTCTTCTTTTCATTTGAACTTGACCGTAGCCGGTCTATGAGTGTATTTTGAATGATGTATGATCTTAACTTATGTATTGTGTGAAGTGGCGATTGTAAGCCAACTCTCTTTATCCCATTCTTGTTCATTACATGGGATTGTGTGAAGATGACCCTTCTTGCGACAAAACCACTATGCGGTTATGCCTCTAATCGTGCTTCGACACGTGGGAGATATAGCCGCATCGTGGGTGTTACAAGTTATGCATAGACGTAGCTCATGATGGCACTATTGGCGAACGTAGCATGAAATTTCAAAAAAATCTACACTCACGGAAGATCTATCTAGGAGATGCATAGCAACAAGGGGAGAGTGTGTATACACACCCTTGTAGACCGTAAGCGGAAGCATTTCACAACGAGTTTGATGTAGTTGTACTCTTCGCGATCCGATCACGATCCAACCGATCTAGTCCCGAACGGACGGCACCTCCGAGTTTAGCACTGATAATCCCCAAGTGCAGGGAATCATCGTAGCAATTTCCAAAGGTGGAAGTGATAAGTATGGAGTGTCGAACACACAAGGAGCTAAAGGTAAGATCAATATTCTCTCAAGTCCTATCTGCCACTGATACGACTCTACGTACACCGAATGTTTGCTTCCAACTAGATACGAGAAATAAAACTACGTTGTGGGTATGAAGAGGATAACTTTACATGATATCGGAGAGATAAAATAAAAAAAGTAGGTAATGTTATCATAAAGTTAGAATATATTACTAAATATTATAAATAGCGAGTGTGGAATAATGATGGATCAGTGTGCGGAATTATCCTAGGCAATTGTTAACAAGACCGGTAGTCGTCATTGCAATTTCATATGAGGGAGAGGCATAAGCTAACATAATTTCTGTTCTTGGATCATATGCGCTTATGATTGGAACTCTAGAAAGCATCCGCAACTACTAAAGATCATTAAGGTAAAACCCAATCATAGCATTAACATATCAAGTCCCCTTTATCCCATATGCCACAACCCCCTTACTCGGGTTTATGCTTCTGTCACTCAAGCAACCCACTATAAGCGAATCATGAACGTATTGCAACATCCTACAGCGGGAATCCCTCACGCTTACGTGACACGGAAGGCACAATAGGACAGCACCAAAATAAAACATACAACTCGTATCAATCTAGAACATCAATCAACCCATAGACAAAAGATATCTACTCAAAACATCATAGGATGGCAACACATCAATGGATAATAATATGTGGAATAAAGCACCATGTTCAAGTAGGGATTACAGCAGGGTGCGGGAGAGTGGGCCACATAAAAGAGATGAGGATGGTGATGATGATGGTGATATTGATGAAGACGATCACCGCGGCAATGATTCCCCTCCCGGTGGCACTCCGGCGCCACCGAGAGAGAGGAGGAGAGGTCCTCCCCCTTCTGCTTCCTCCTCCATGGCCTCCCCTCTGGATGGGGAGAGGTTCCCCCTCTGGTCCTTGGCCTTCATGGCGATGATGGCCCCTCCAAGATCCTTCCCCATGGCCTCCGGTGATGATGGCCCCCTCCGGTAGGGTGCCAGAAAGGGCCTAGATTGATTTCTCGTGGCTATAGAGACTTGCGGCAGTGGAACTTCCGATCTAGGTTAATTTCCGGAGGTTTCTGTATTTATAGGAGAGGTTGGCGTCGAGAATAAGTCAGGGGGCCCCATGGGCAGTCCACGAGGCACAGGGGCGCGCCCCCCACCATCATGGGGCCCATGGGACTCCCCTCCGGTAGATTTTTGTTCTAGTATTTTTCATATTTTCTAGAAAAATTCTTCGTTGATTTTCAGCGCATTCCGAGAACTTTTATTTCTGCACAAAAACAACACCACGGTAGTTCGACTGAAAACAGCGTCAGTCTGGGTTAGTTCTAATCAAATCATACCAAAATCATATAAAACTAGTGTAAACATGGCATTAATACTTCATAAATTATAGATATGTTGGAGATGTATCAGCATCCGCAAGCTTAATTCATGCTCGTCCTCGAGTAGGTAAATGCTAAAAGAAATAATTTATGAAGTATGAATGCTAGCAAGTCCATAAGTTCGATCAATATAGTTCCAATCACTTTTTCTAGCATCATTATATATCATAACAGTAGCTCAACTCATAAAACTTCTCATGATCAAGTAACAAGCTATTCACATGTTAATGTATAGATCATAAACTTTCTTGAAAACTAACAAACCGTGCTCTTAGTCATCAAACAACTGCAATTCATCTTATTTTGAGGAAGGGTCTATGTAAGAGTTTTGATTTAGCAAATCCCACATACTCAACTATCATATAGTCTTTCACAATTGCTAACACTCATGTGAAATTTATGGGTTCAAAGTTTTAATCGAACACAGAGAAATTAGGGGCTTATAGTTTTGCCTCCCAACCTTTTACCTCAAGGGTAATGTCAACAATAATACTTAATGAAAACCTACATCCAAGTGGATATATATATATCCGGATCGCTCCAACACAAAGTGCTTGCCAAAGGAAAAAGTGTAAAAAGGAAAGGTGATGATCACCATGACTCTTGTATAAGGGTAGAAGATAAAAGTAAAAGATAGGCCCTTTGCAGAGGGAAGTAGAGGTTGTCATGCGATTTTAAGGTTGGATGCACAAAATCTTAATGCAAAATAACGTCACTTTATATTGCCTCTTATGATAGAGACATTTATTATGCAGTCCGTCGCTTTTATTTCTTCCCTATCACAAGTTCGTATAAAGCTTGTTTTCTTCGCACTAATAGATCATACATATTTAGAGAGCAATTTTTATTGCATGCACCGATGACAACTTACTTGAAGGATCTTACTCAATACATAGGTACATATGATGGACTCTCATGGCAAAACTAGTTTGAGGGATGTTTGGAAGCACAAGAAGTATTTCTACTTAGTGCAAAGAATTTGGCTAGCATGAGAGGGAAAGGCAAGCCCAACATGTTGGACGATCCAAGACAATATAACGTTTCAGATATAGGAAAACATAACCCATTAAGTTGTCTTCCTTGTCGAACATCAACTTTTTAGTGTGTCGTATTTTAATGAGTGCTCACAATTACAAAACATGTCCAAGATAGTATATTTATATGTGAAATCTCTCTTCCTTCAATATTCTTTCATGAATTGTTCAAGTGACCAATTCTGCGTTTGCTAACTTTCAATGAGTTTACTACCTATACTTATTATGTGTGAAGTCATTATCCCCATGTTATAAGCATATGAAACGTATATAAATTCAGATTTATGATATGCAATTCATTCAACCATTTACTCATAGGATATACGTGAAGCACGTGAGCAAATGACAAACTACTTCAAAAGATATAAGTGAAGAACACTGAGTAGTCAAATAATTAACTAGCCATGGGAGGATTCTTTTTTATTCAAGATTTAAGATCCAATGATTTTATTCAAACAGCAAGTAAAATTGAAAATACGTTCCAAGCAAAACACATATCATGTGACGAATAAAAATATAGCTCTGAGTAAAGTATACCGATAGTTTTGAAGACGAAATAGGGGATGCCTTCCGGGGCATCCCCAAGCTTAGGCGCTTGAGTCTTCCTTGAATATTACCTTGGGGTGCCTTGGGCATACCCAAGATTAGGTTCTTTCCGCTCCTTATTCTCCTCATATCAATATCTCACACAAAGCTAGAAAACTTCAATCACACAAAACTTAACGGAACTTCGTGAGATAGGTTAGTATAATAAAGAGTAAACCATTCACTTTGGTACTGTCAAAGACAAGGTTAAAAATTGTTCTCACACACAATTCCTACTATACCATATCATTTTTACAATTTATATTGAGAAATATAAGCCATAGAAAATAGAAAACAAGCAAACTATGCAATGAAAACAGAATCCGTCAGAAACAGAACAGTATGTAATGATCTAAACAACAACCATACTTCTGGTAGTCCAAAAATTATGAAATAAATTTATGGACGTGAGTAATTTGTCTATTAATCTTCTGTAAAAATAATAAACTCAAAATCACTCTTCTGTAAAAAATGGCAGCTAATACCGTGAGCGCAAAGTTTCTGTTTTTACAGCAAGTTCACATTAACTTTCACCCAAGTCTTCCCAAAGGTCTTACTTGGCAATTTATTGAAACAAAAGCTATAAAACATGATTATTACAGTAGCTTAATCATGTAAACACACAAAGAAAGCAAGGGTAGATATTGGGTTGTCTCCCAACAAGCGCTTTTCTTTAATGCCTTTTAGCTAGGCATGATGATTTCAATGATGCTCACATAAAAGAAAAGAATTGAAACATAGAGAGAGCATCATGAAGAATATGACTAGCACATTTAAATCTAACCCACTTCCTATGCATAGGGATTTTGTGAGCACATAATTTATAGGAAGAAGAACCAACTAGCATAGGAAGGCAAAACAAGTATAACTTCAAAACTTTAAGCACATAGAGAGGAAACTTGGTATTATTGCAACTCCTACAAGCATAAATTACTCCCTCATAATAATTTTCAGTAGCATCATGAATGAATTCAACAATATAACAATCACATAAAGCATTCTTTTCATGATCTACAAGCATAGAAATTTTTCTACTCTCCACATAAGCAAAATTCTTCTCATTCGGAATAGTGGGATCACTAATTCCTAAAGTTGACACTGTTCCAAACCCACTTTAGATGATAGTATTATTCATACTCCAAAAGATATAAGGGAAGTTCATGGAGCATTCTACAATTAATATAGACTAACCAATATCCAATCTCAAAATATGTAAGTGAAGCACACGAAGCATTCTATAAAACCATACTCAAAAGATTTAAGTGAAGCACGAAAAGCAATTCTATAAGATCATACTTAAAAGATATAAGTGAAGCACATGAAGTATTCTATAAATCAATGAAGGGCTAACTCATACTAGCATGGTTATTTAAGGAAAAAAACAAAAACACAAAGGACACAAATCATGTGAACAAAACAAAAACTGATGTATACCGATATTTGTTGAAGAAGAAAGATGGGATGCCAACCGGGGCATCCCCAAGCTTAGATGCTTGAGTATCCTTTGAAATATTTACTTGGGGTGCCTTGGGAATCCCCAAGCTTTAACTATTGCCTCTCTTTATTCTTCTCATATTGATAGCTCCTCGATCTTTGAACACTTCATCCACACAAAACTTTAACAAAAACTTTGTGAGATCCGTTAGTGTAATAAAGCAAACTACCACTTTAAGGTACTGTAATGAACTCATTCTTTATTTATACACCTGTTAAACCTACTGTATTCCAACTTCTATATGGTTCATAGCCCCCCGATACTAGCCATAGATTCATCAAAATAAGCAAACAACACGTGAAAAATAGAATCTGTCAAAAACAGGACAGTCTGTAGTAATCTAGAAGTTTAGTAAACTTATGTAACTCCAACAATTATGAAATAAATATGAAAATTTGAAAAATTTGTACAGAAGTAACGTGCAAAAAGTTTCAGACCCATTTGACCTTCCAGTAAAAAATGTAAACTCACGCGCTACAGCCAAAGTTTCTGTTTTTGTTCTGCACATAGTAAACAAGCAATCTAATCATCCTAAAAACAAAGCTTGGCACATCCTATCTATACCTATACTAATTCTAGACTCCCTATAAATTCCCACGTTAATCAGTAATTAGGAGTCGTTAATCAGATGGGACCGAGTTATTATGGTGTAGATCTAATCTATCTTTTTTTGTTCAAAATGAACATTTTTCTTTGTTCAAACAATCCTAGAAAAAAAGGCATATGAGGTCCAGCATTAGTACCTGTATTTTTAGAAACATTTTTTTTGCAAATTGTAAAAAGAAACACGTTACAATGTTTTGTTACCATATTTTGAGGTGACCATGTTCAACGTTTGATTCAGGTCATTATGGGTTCCACAGCAAATAACTTGCAACCACGAGATAAAAGATAACAAATTTATTGTGTTAAAAAAAGATCACAAATTTATTCAAGCTGACCAACCAACTCCCGTACATATAGATAGATTGTGTTGCATACGAGATATATACTGGCCTACAAATCTTCTCTTTTTCTTCATCATGTTCACGTGAAGATGATGGAGTCTCGAAGGCTAGGGCTCTCCTTGCTCCTCTCGGCCTCTGGCCGCACGTTTCAGCAATGGCGGATATAACAGGCTCCGCGAGAGAAGCATGTGCTAGCTTGCTACAGATGGCTGTTATGGAGGAGGGCATCATCATGGTTAGGGGTTATACGCATGTTGCATCTGTCCATGGCAAGTTCAAGGTCGTCCAAGTGGTCGCGCATGCATCAGTTCATGGCCAGTTCAAGGTGGTCCATGGGGGCGGAGAACTCCCTTCTATTTAGAAAACTCTTTACTGGAATATGATCGGGGCCAAAGGAAAATACCAAAAGGAAGATCGTGGCTGCTTTCCTCGGTGGCTAATCAGGTTCAGTTCGAATTGAAGGACTCAAGCCTACCGGTGGGATGCGCAGCAGCAAGGTCTGTGGCCGGGGCGAGCGCTACTGGCATCTAAACGATTACTCGAGGCGGAGTGCATGCTGGGTGGAGATGGCACTCGATCCGGCGGCAAGCTAACTGATGAAGACGGCAGACTGACGTGGACATGAGTAAGGATGAGCGGTGGTACTCCAGTTTGCAGCTGTTAAATGGAAGGGGCTAAAGAGGATGAAGCTGTGGGGCTATAGATCGTTGTAGAAAAACATCTCCGTGACTCTTTTCCTCCGCTGACCCTTCCCTGCCGAGGCACTGCTGCATCATCCACCAACAGCTAGCCCTTCCTCTACAAATTCTCGATGATTCTCTTCCTCTACAATATTTCAATCTATTCTCAGTCCAAACATGTTGCTATCCATTGCTGAGGATGTCTTTCCAATTTCAGTTTCCATGGCCCGACCAAACATTAATCCACCATATACAATGGGGACATGTGGTGGAGAAGACGATGCATCGGATCAAGTCGGTATTAGATCAGACAACCACCAATGTTGGGGAAGCTGCAGAGTTGAGGAACTACGTCAGGCTGATTGTAGATATGCAAGGATCAAGAACATAGTAGGAGAAGACAATCAGACCAAGTTTGTACTAGATTGGACAGCCACCAATGTTCGTGAAGCTGCAGAGTTGAGGAACTACGTCAGACTGATGGCAGGTGTGCAAGGAGCAAGGACAGAGTAGGTTTTCGTTTTTTGGCATTGTTATATGTTGTCTACTGGAATTTGAGACTTGGTCCCTAATGAGCAAGTGCAGCCTAGGGTTTCGTTTTGGGGGATTTTGATTATGTGCGTTTCTTTGATCAGACATGTCTAGATACGTATCCAATTAGTGGATTCAGTTACCCCCAGATGTGGACATACGTACTTCCCCACATGGAACTAGAGCACCTCTGCTAATGTTCTTTGGCAGTGGATAAGTTCTTTTAGAGCATTACATGTTCTGTCCAGTCTACTTCACTATGTTTTTTTCAAGGAAAATTAGATGTTTGTTTATGTCGATTTTTCTTTCAATTTTATGCTCACCTAATGATCCAATATGAGATGTGCTTCTTAGAAACCCAAATTTTACTCTGTTCTGATGGAAATTTTTGATGGTATGGTTTTTGTAGACTTGGAGAGTAGATGCATACAAGAGGCCAAGAAGGTATTCCCCTAGAAGTATTTATTTGAAGAAAAACGGGAGATCAAAAACTGATGCTCAAGTTAATCTCTTAGTAAATATTAGTGTCAAAGTTGTTCACCTCCTCGACACCGTCCGATTTCGTCGTCAATCTCTCCTACACCCACTCAGCATGTAAAGTAGCTCTCAATCCGCAAATTTTCAGCTCCAAATACTTTTTACACATATAATTTGTCAGTAATATCATGTCCTAATTGGTCATTCTCAACTAATTTAAAGTTGAGTAGTTCCATGGACTCTATATCTCAACAGAAATTGGTCCCAATAAATGTTGTGGGCAATCAGGAAAAGGTGGTATAGCTAATGTTTAATCTGTTACTTAATGGTCTATTCCACCTTTCCATGTTTGTATATGCACCTATTCCTTTTAGAATTGCGCCAATGTAGGAAAACACACCAATATTTTTCTCTTATTTTTGCAGATGCTTGGTTACGTCATCCGGTTTCCAATCCATACACCACCCAAAAAGATAGTTCCCAGTCTGTGTCTTCATAGTCTCTCTGCTGGTACCTACACAAGTGGATGGGTAAAACCCATTACTCAGTTTGCAGCTGGCTAGAGGGAACAACCACTTGCAAATGACTTGATAGTCTGTCTCCCGGTGCGTACAAAACCTGACGAGCACAACTCATTACTCAGTTTGCTACTGGCCAAATAGAAATAGGGCATATAGCCACTCCATGCTACTTTTTTCTTTTATGTGATTGTAAATTATCACTAATATAAATATTATGAATTAAAGAAGAAAATAATCTGGACCCAGGTTGCGTATTTTTCTATGGCATAGAGATGTACCTTTTCAAAGCATACACATGTGTCAATTCCACGTTTTTTTGTATATCATACTTAAAAGTATTGATACTTATGTTGCTCTAATTAGTTGTACTCTCATATGCAAATTATGCCCTCCAATTAATTGAAGAATTTGTACGCTGATATAACCAAGGTCAATGCATACCTTTCTCTATACAATTTCTCCAGCTTCAGAAACTATGAACAGGTCTCTACATCTATTCTTAAAAAATTTAGATCCACCGCTCCTTCTGGCTCTCCACACTGTAAGTACCGATCAACAATTTTGCCAGTTTTACACTTTTCTTCAGTCACAACTACACTTGTTAGAATGTTGTGCTAAAAAGCACAACCCCCGAACTAAACATGTGTCCTTAAATTTATAAATTATGCTTATGAACACACGACTAATTAGCACACTGTTGTACGTTACTTTTTGCTTAAACCAGGATCTTACGTCGAAGGGAAAAAGGTGACACAAAACATATGTGCATATCGTGCCTCTATCACTCTACCCAGTATATAAGTAAATGCTGCAACTAGAAGCCCTTATAAAATGGTAATGAAATCTGTACTTTACTGTTGGCATATACACAACACATATAAGTACATAACCAATCAAAAGAATCACAATGGGGCCTATAGGAATTTTGAAAATTTAGTGCCACGGAAATTACAATAATGTTCTTAATCTTTATCAAAGAGACTACTGAACCATATATTCTCAAATGGATATATTTTCAGAGAAGTACAATGCCATGAAAGATAACAAGAAAACTTATGCCATTGTACTTTTGGTGAATATATCCTTCATTCTACAACAAGCTTATGAATATGTAACTTTGACCAAAAAATTTGCACACCATTTCCCATGAAGCTTGCAAATATGTGTATTTTTTCCGGTTTATAAATATGTTGATTGGGCCTTGGGGTTTCATTTCTGTGCAAACAAAGCCTTTGCACACTTGCAAGATAAACCAATTATTATTATTAAATACTCTGTTAAATCATTAAAAATATGTTATCATAAAACTAGCGCAACCATTTTCAGATTTCTTGAAATCAAGTGGTTTTTCCCTCTTTCTATACGCCATTCCATATTGGATTGGTTGGAAAGAAATAATAATAAGGGGAAAGTCGTCTATCAGGTAGGTCGATGATATTCTATCAAGTAGATTCAGTACTCCGCTAAAAAACGTGAGGATTCAGTACATGTTTATGAAAATATAATTTCATAATATGGCATACCTCGAAAATGGATTTAATTATTACACATTATGTAATGGAAGTACAAGTGGGTTCCACTTAAAACCTGGCAAGCCATAAATTATTTGTATGTATGTATTTTGATCCACGTGACAAGCATTGTTCCTTACCATGGGTATGCTTTGAGTGTCACTTGGCTCCGAAGAAAAACTGGCCACTATGTTTCGATTTTTGTTGACATGCAGTTGGATGTGAACAAATATTGTGAAACTCAAATTAGTTTGTTTTCAAAATCTCTAGCCCGTGCAGGTGCACGGGTTGACGACTAGTTATTTTATAATACAATGGATATATACAAGGGAATAATTATTTACAGAGAAACTTCCATGAAAAATTCTACATTATTTCCGTGAGCATGAACACAAGTGCTCAAGGTCGACCTCACTTCTTCAATGCATAACTTTCCAATCACTTCTCTTTTTGAAAAACTTTTTTAGGCATGAGAGGCAAGTAAAAAAAATACTTTTTATTTTTTTTGTATTTTCATTCTTTAAAAAGAAATCTATGTTTCACCCACAACTAAACAGAAACAAAAAGGAAAAACAAAATCTACTTAATGAAGAAAGCAAACAAGCACAGAGGAGAATATGAACCCCACGCTATTGCTCTACGGCAACGGCACCAGAAAAGAGCTTGATAATCCGCAAGTGCAGGGAATCATCGTAGCAATTTCTAAAGGTGGAAGTGATAAGTATGGAGTGTTGAACCCACAAGGATCTAAAGGTAAGATTAATATTCTCTCAAGTCCTATCTGCCACTGATACGACTCTACGTACACCAAACGTTTGCTTCCAACTAGATACGAGAAATAAAACTACATTGTGGGTATGAAGAGGATAACTTTGCATGATATCGGAGAGCTAAAATATAAAAATAGGTACTGTTATCATAAAGTTAGAATATATCACTAAATATTATAAATAGTGAGTGTGGAATAATGATGGATCGGTGTGTGGAATTATCCTAGGCAATTGTTAACAAGGTCGGTAGTCGTTATTGCAATTTCATATGAGGGAGAGGCATAAGCTAACATACTTTCTCTTCTTGGATCATATGCACTTATTATTGGAACTCTAGCAAGCATCCACAACTACTAAAGATCATTAAGGTAAAACCCAACCATAGCATTAACATATCAAGTCCCCTTTATCCCATACGCCACAACCCCCTTACTCGGGTTTATGCTTCTGTCACTCAAGCAACCCACTATAAGCGAATCATGAACGTATTGCAACACCCTACAGCGGGAATCCCTCACGCTTGCGCGACACGGAGGGCACAATAGGATAGCACCAAAATAAAACATACAACTCGTACCAATCTAGATCATTAATCAACCCAAAGACAAAAGATATCTACTCAAAACATCATAGGATGGCAACACATCATTGGATCATAATATGTGGCATAAATCACCACGTTCAAGTAGGGATTACAGCGGGGTGCGGGAGAGTGGACCGCATAAAAGAGATGAGGATGGTGATGATGATGGTGATGTTGATCAAGACTATCACTGCGGCGATGATTCCCCTCCCGATGGCACTCCGGCGCCACCGAGAGAGAGGAGGAGAGGTCCTCCCCCTTGTTCTTCCTCCTCCATGGCCTCCCCCTTGGATGGGGACAGGTTCCCCCTCTGGTCCTTGGCCTTCATGGCGATGATGGCCCCTCCGAGATCCTTCCCCATGGCCTCCGGTGATGATGGCCCCCTCCGGCAGGGTGCCAGAGAGGGCCTAGATTGATTTCTCGTGGCTACAGAGGCTTGTGGCGGCGGAACTTCCGATCTAGGTTGATTTCCGGAGGTTTCTGTATTTATAGGAGAGGTTGGCATCAATAACAAGTCAGGGGGGCCCACAGGCAGTCCACGAGGCACAGGGGAGCGCCCAGGGGGGTGGCCGCGCCCCCCACCCTCATGGGGCCCACAGGACTCCCCTCCGGTAGATTTTTGTTCCAGTATTTTTCATATTTCCCGGAAAAATTCTCCGTTGATTTTCAGTGCATTCCGAGAACTTTTAATTCTGCACAAAAATAACACCACGGTAGTTTTGCTGACAACAGCGTCAGTCCAGGTTAATTCTAATCAAATCATACCAAAATCATATAAACTAGTGTAAACATGGCATGAATACTTCATAAATTATAGATACGTTGGAGACGTATCAAGCACACGTGCGGCTCGATGACGTCTCCTCCTTATTGATCCTGCAAGATAGAGAGGAGAAGTCTATGGGATCACAACTAGCACGGCGGCATGCTGGGGATGGTGGTGGTGGAGCACGGAAAGCGCTTCGCTAAGCGTCGCCGGGACGAGGCGGTGGAACTACGAAGTAACAGGAGAGAGAGGGGCGCCAAGGGCTTGGTGTATCCTCTTGGGGAGCCCCTCCCCTCTATATATATGTGGAGGCGCGTTGGAAACAGCACCTCCAAACCCTAGGACGCAGCTAAGGGGGAGAGGACTTGGACTCCAAGTCCAATCCTATTCCTACTAGCCAGGACTCCTTCCTTTTTGCCTTCCCTAGCCATATGGGCTTTTGAGGACTTGGTGCGCCTAGCCCAATAAGGCTAGGGAACCTCCCCACAGCCCATGCTAGCCTTTGGGTCGTGGTGAACCCACTTGGGGACTTTCGGACCCCTCTGGAATCCTCTGAAACCTTCTGGAAGCTTCACTGTACAATACCGAAAAAACGGCACCTTTTTCTAGAACCCAAAATATGACTTCCCATATATAAATCTTTACCTCTTGACCATTTCAAGACTCCTCGTGACGTCCGGGATCTCATCCGGGACTCCGAACAACATTTGGTTATCACTCATCAAATATCCCAATACTACTCTAGCGTCAACGAACGTTAAGCGTGCGATCCTACGTGTTCGGGAATTATGTAGTCATGACCGAGACACCTCTCCGGTCAATAACCAATAGCGGAACCTGGATGCCCATATTGATTCCTACATATTTCAGAAAGATCTTTTATCGGTTGAACCTTTATGACAACATACGTAATTCCCTTTTGCCTGTTGGTATGTTACTTGCCCGAGATTCGATCATCGGTATCTCTATACCCAGTTCAATCTCGTTACGGGCAAGTCTATTTACTCGTTTCGTAATACATCATCTTGCAACTAACTCCTTAGTAACTTTTCTTGCAAGCTTTTTGTGATGTCTATTACTTGGAGGGCCCAGAGATACCTCTCTCATACACTGAGTGACAAATCCCAATCTCGATTCACACCAACTCAACAGACACCTTCGCAGATACCTATAGAGCATCTTTATGACCACCCAATTGCGTTGTGACATTTGATTGCAAACAAGGTATTCCTCTGGTATTCGGGAGTTGCATGATCTCATGGTCGAAGGAACATGCATTTGACATTAAGAAAGCAGTAGCAATAAACTGAATGATCATATGTTATGCTAACGGTTGGGTCTTGTCCATCACATCATTCTACTAATGATGTGACCCCATTATCAAATGACAACTCATGTATATGGTTAGGAAACCTTAACCATCTTTGATCAACGAGCTAGTCTAGTAGAGGCTCACTGGGGACACTGTATTTGTTTATGTATCCACACATGTATTTAAGTTTCCGGTCAATACAATTCTAGCATGAATAATAAACCTTTATCATGATTAAGAAAATATAATAATAACCATTTTATTATTGCATCTAGGGCATATTTCCATCAGCTATTACTCCACACATCGATCGCTTTCCAGCATTCATCTAGTGCATTAATTTCATGGGAAAACGGAGTAATGCAATAAGAATGCTGACACGCTGTAGACAAGATCTATTTATCCTTAATGGCAACGATACATGCGTGTCATGTCTCCCTCTTCACTGAGATTGATAACTGCAAGATCGAACCCATTACAAAGCAACTCTTCCCATTGCAAGAAAAATCAATCTATCTGGCCAAACCTAACCAAAGTTTCGGAGAAGAAATACAAGGCTATAACAATCATGCATAAAAGAGTTCAGCAATGTGATACGTCTCCAACATATCTATAATTTTTTATTGTTCCATGCTGTTATATTATCATTCTTGGATGTTTTATAATCATTTTATATCATTTGTTGGTACTAACCTATTGATATAGTGCCCAGTGCCAGTTGTTGTTTTCTACTTATTTTTTACATCATAGGAAATACCAAACGGAGTCCAAACGCAGTGAAACTTTTTGGTGGATTTTTTCTGGACCAAAAGACATCGTGTGGGCCAAGAAAGTTCCTGAGGGGTGCTCTGAGGGGAGCACAACCCACCAGGGTGTGCTTGGGGGCCCAGGCGCACCCAGGTGGGTTGTGCCCACCTCGGTGACCTCCCGCACCGCCTCTTTGCTCTATAAATACCCCAATATTCAAGAAACCCTAGGGGAGTCGACGAAAATCAATTCCTGCCGCCGCAAGTTCCAGAAACATCAGATCCAATCTAGACACCATCAAGGAGGGGTTCATCATGTCCATTGGTGCCTCTTCAATGATGCGTGAGTAGTTCATTGTAGACCTACGGGTCCGTGGTTAGTATCTAGATGGCTTCCTCTCTCTCTCTCTCTCTCTCTCTTGATTCTCAATACAATGGTCTCTTGGAGATCCATATGATGTAAGTCTTTTTGCGTCTGTTTGTTGGGATCCGATGAACTTTGAGTTTATGATCAGATCTATGTATTTTATCCACGAAAGTTATTTGATTCATCTTTGATCTCTTATATGCATGATCTATTATAGCCTCGTATTTATTCTCCGATATTTGGGTTTTGTTTGGCCAACTTGATCTATTTATCTTGCAATGGGAAGAGGTGCTTTGTGGTTCCATCTTACGGTGCATGATCCTAGTGATAGAAGGGGAAACGACACGTATGTATCGTTGCTATTAAGGATAACAAGATGGGGTCTATTTCTACATAAATAGATCTTGTCTACATCATGTCATCGTTCTTATTACATTACTCTGCTTTTCCATGAACTTAATACACTAGATGCATGCTGATAGTGGTCGATGTGTGGAGTAATAGTAGTAGATGCAGGCACGAGTCGGTCTACTAATCTTGGACGTGATGCCTATATAATGATCATTGCCTGGATATCGTCATGATTATTTGAAGTTCTATCAATTGCCCAACAATAATTGTTTTCCCATCGTTTGCTATTTTTCTTGAGAGAAGCCACGAGTGAAACCTACGGCCCCCGGGTCTCTCCTTATCATATTTGCCTTTGCGATCTACTTTCCTTTGATTTTATTTTCAGTTCTATTAAAACAAAAATACAAAAATACCTTGCTGCACTTTATTTTATTTGTGCTCCATTTATCCTATCTATTATAACTTTATCCCGTCTCCTCGCCAATTTCTGGCGCCGTTACCCGAAAGGGATTGACAACCCCTTTAACACGTCAGGCTGCGAGTATTTGTTATTTGTGTGCAGGGGCTGTTTACGTTGTGTTGTGTGGTTCTCCTACTGGTTCGATGACCTTGGTCACATCACTGAGGGAAATACCTATCGTTGATGTGTTGCATCCTTCCTCTTTGGGGAAATACCGACGTAGTTCTAGGAGACATGAAAATGAATCTCTGACGCCGTTGCCGAGGAGGATCATCAACATCAACCAGGTTCCTAATCACAAATCTCATCTCCTTGAAATCTATTATATAATTAAAACATAAGTAAAAGAAGCCATCACGTTGATCCACATAGATTAAATTATCTTAGCCATTATTTTCTTATATGAACGGCTGAGATTTAAAATTGCAACGTTACATACAAATATTGTCATAGACAAACAATTGGACTGTCACGTACAAACATGTAATTGTAGAGGTTGAGCTTCCACAAGAAAAAAAACTAATTTGGAAGGAGCGACTTAGATTTGACAAGAAAAACAAATCTATTTTGAAAGGAGTAGTTCCGAGACAAAACTTCAGCGTACATGCATAGGACTCTTAAAACCAAGACACAGAATAGATGGATATACAACCTACATGCGTGCAAGGCAAGGCCGCTTTTAAATTGGAGATAAGTCAAATGGATACAACGTGCATGCATGGAAGCCAAGGACGCTGTAAAACCAAAGATAAACATACTGTACTCAAGCCTTATGGGACCTGGCCGGCGCACCGTCACTCATGTTAACTGTTTCGACACAAGCGGCAGCACCACCGTCTTTGATGCTGTTGCCACACAGGCGACAATCTGCGATTTAGAACCAGAGTAAGAACCATCAAAGGCGTGCATTTTGTTGTGACTAGATTATCACCTATTATCTATTGGTTGGATATTTATGATTTTAGAATCGCCAGTCTGGGCTACGAGGCTACGGTAGCAGCAGATGCGTTTGTCGCAGGACAGGAATGCATGCGTGGCTGTGTGGTCGCTTAGTCAGGTTGTGGCGGCGAGATCACGTCGAGTAAAGCAGTGGTCGTGATCAAGAGCTTCGGCCGAGTATAACACAAGCACGCACGTACACATGCGTATGGACGTGAACAGGTGCGTTGAGCGATCTGTTTCTTGCATTGGTACATCACTTACGTGAATTGATTCCTCATTATCCCATCTACTACCTAGAATCGAACTCCATTGCTAGGCTACGATTGAGGCTTTTCGACATTAGGTCTCCATTGAATCGAACTCGAAACTCCCCACACAAAACAAGAATCAAACTCGAAATATTGGAAAATATAAAACCAATCTTTTAAGTTTCCAAATTCTGAAAATAAATAGGTAAGTACTTATACATGTATACTAGACGCGTGTAAAATTTTCATGTATACCTTTATAGTGAATAGCTCATGTGCTATAATTACATGAATTTATTATTATTTTGTGTAGATCCCACATAAAAGTATTTCATCATGAAATGTTACAGACACGTAGTATACATCAACATGTATGTGTTTTATTACTTTTAGATTTTTATGGAACATAAAAATTTTGCATTTTGAATTTTTCAAAATTCAAGCTCCATGGAGCTCGAGCATGATTAGCAATTTCTGATAGGCTACAGAAATCATTTGCATGCATGCGTTTGTGAGATATATGCTTTTTTGTGCGGTATATGCATATGTTCAGTTTTCTAGCTGGGATATATATCATGCATGTGGGCATGATCACTTGGCTGTGAATTAACTACATATTTCTTAGATAGACGTCCAATGCATTTGACCTTTTGTTATAAAATCCATTTTATTTAGAGTGAATTGTTTTGTAGTGATTGGATGGAATTTAGAACATCTAATGGTTATGATATTCTATAATAGAGGTCGACAAAATGAATTTCCTTATTTTTTTTGTTTTTTCATATTTTCTAGCATATCTTTCTTTACACTGTTCGGACGACCCAAATAGATTTATATGAATACACACCAATTGTTTTTTTAATATACAACGACAGCTAGATAGCCTAAGATGGTCAGCCTACACAAACAATTAGAGTGAGAGGATATTGTCACCAGCATTTAGAAGCATGCATAGGAGGTCGACATCCATGATATCATGCTATCTACAAACAAAATTGCACATCAAACAGTGGTGATGCATATAGAGGAAGATAACATAATATTTAGGTAGTTAATTAATGATGAAATGGCTTGGAGTAGTAGGAATCTAATATATGTGCCGTTACTCACTTTTTGTCACGCGGGCATCGATGACTTTAGCCACAATAATGCGTTTAACAAAAATATTTCACCTGTTGTTTAATGATTTTTCATAGGACACACATGCCAACTACAATAATTGTTTGTATTTTAATAGACCTATCAAAGGGGAATGACAAACAATAGTGGAAGAGAGAAATCTGAAGATTGGTATGAAATTATGTGGCTTGAATGGCAGGGTGCCGATTCTTATCACAGACCAAATCAAAAATAATACAATTAAAGGAAGAATTCCCAAATATTATCTCTTTTCCGAAGATGCACATTTTGGCACTTTTATAGTATAATATAACTATGGATGGACAAATACTGGTGGGGAGAAATATAATAAATATAACAATTAGTGAATGGCGCGATCGGAAGATGTGGAAACATATATATGGATATGTGGATATCTGACATTGTTCTAATAGATAGTGGTGGCATAGATACAGTGTATTTGCATGTGATCAATCTTTTCACTTTTCTCTGTAAAAATTCTAAAATAATATCCAGTGCAAATATAAATGGACATGGATGAAAAGGTGAAACCGTTAAAGCTAGAGATTAGTTCCAAAGCCAATGGTTCGGCATGGTGGGATGCATGTCTTGGTCTTTAGATATTTCATTGAGGGGACAAGCATATCATTAGCATCAACTTCATAGAAAGTGTAGCAAAGTTCCATCATGTTTTATAATAGTATACATTTTGGATATATGTTTTATATAAATACATATATAGGGATGGATCAAATGAATGAACATATGTAGAGCAAAACCAGTAAAATAAATAAACCTATAAAGGAAGTCTAGCCGCGCAAATGCGTGGGCCACCCAACTAGTTATTCAAAACAGAGAAGCCACATGTTGGGTAGCTAAGTGGGCCATTGAGCTTGGACCCCATGATTTGAAGTATGTGCCTCGGGCGGCTATAAAATCTCAAGCACTTGTGGGGCTTATCAATGATTGGACAGAGCTGCAGATGCCTGAGGATAAGCCGGACAATACATATTGGACTATTCATTTTGATGGATCCAGGCAATTGGAAGGATCGGGGGCTGGAGTTATAATGACTTCCCCATGAGGTGATAAATTTTGTTATGTTTTAAGGTTGATGTTCCCTTGTACTAACAATGCAGCTGAGTATGAAGACTTACTCCATAGCCTTCGGATGGCTAAAGAGATGAATCTAAGCCGAGTAAGATGCTTTGGCGACTCAGATTTGGTGGCTCAGCAAGTATCAGGGACTTGGGATTCAAAGGATCCACTCATGGCGGCTTATCGCCGAGAGGTTGATACTATTGCTGGTCACTTCAAGGGTTATCAAGTGAAGCATGTTGATCACAGGAAAAATGAGGTTGCTGATGCTTTAAGCCGGCTGGGGTCTCAGCGTAAGCTGCGCCCCCCCCCCCTAATGTTTTCCTTGATGTTTTGCATAACCCATCGGTAAAGTTGCCTACAGAAGAGGACTTGGCAGTTCCTGACCCGGAGGCACAGTTGGTGGCAGCTCTCCGTGATATCCCTGGTTTGACTGTTCCATATATGGCTGATATGACCTGGGGCGAGTTACCTGAGGATGAAACCTTGGGCAGGCAAATAACTCGGAGGTCTAAGTCAATGACTATTGTCAAGGGTGAGCTCCATAGATGTAGTGTTACTGGAGTGTTTCAACGATGTGTTTCTCCTGAGGAGGGCCGTGAAATTTTAAGGGGGATTCATGAAGGAGATTGCGGTCATCATGCCGGCTCTAAATCTCTCATTGCTAAAGCTTTTACTCATGGGTCTTATTGGCTGATGGCTCATGCTGATGCAGAAGACTTGGTCAGTAAGTGTGATGGATGTCAGAAATTTTCAAGACGATCTAATGTGTCGGCTCTAACTATCTCATTGCTAAAGATTTTAGTCGTGGGTCTTATTGGCTGATGGCTCATGCTGATGCAGAAGATTTGGTCAGTAAGTGTGATGGATGTCAGAAATTTTCAAGACGAGCTCATGTGCCGGCTCAAGAATTGAGGATGATTCCAATTACTTGGCCATTTGTGGTCTGCGGGCTAGATATGGTTGGGCCTTTCAAAAGGTCTAAGTATAAAAAGACACCTCTTGGTAGTAGTTGACAAATTTACAAAGTGGGTGGAGGCTGAGCCGGTCAGCAAATGTGATGCAGCCACGACGGCTCAATTCATCAAGCAATATACCGTTGTCCTTCTTCATTGTTTTTATGTGGGCATCACCACTTGGTATCGATTCGTCCTAGATACGATTACTGGTGGAACTTTCTTGATGTGTCCTTCTCTTGATGATTTTCATGCTTTGGGAAATTTAGTGGGTTCACCACCACTCAGGATCAATGAAACAATTTTGACTCTCGAGCATGTTATGGAAAGGCTAGATGCTATATTGAAAAGAAAATGTTTACCGAAGAACATATTGAAAACTTGGTTAGAAAGTTGTAAAATTTTGCTACTAAAATTGGATCAAAAGCGGGAGAAGTTTTTAAGTTGTTAAAGGAAAAGGGGACTGTAATTCATGAAAGAATTGAAGAAAGCCCATATAGGATTGATAAATTGGAAGAATTTTTACTAATCTAAGTACAGCTTTTGCTTCCGCCAAAACTCCCGTAAAAATTGGTAAGGCTACTCAAGTTACTAAAAACAAGGGTGCAACTTCTAGTAATGATAAAGGAGATATTAAGATGATAAGTGTCCATCCCAATTTTATTGAAGTTATAAGAGACCTTATTTGCAAAAATGAGTTTTTCAATCTCGTGCCTAGAAGTATTGTCGTTGATAATTTATATGAAAAATACTTGAAATTTTTTAAGTGTTTGGTCGAAGAGTCAGAGGAAAAGGATGACAAAACTTAGATCCTACACGTTATGCCTGGCTAGGGGCGTAAAACGATAGCGCTCATTGAGAGGCAACCCAACTTGTATCTTTTTGCTTTTTGGTTTTCTTACTGTTTTCAATATAATACACAATTATGCCTCTGATTAGATGTGTTTTTGTGGTTTAAATTAGTGTTTGTGCCAAGCAAGGCCTTTGGGATGATTTGGGTGAGAGATGATTTGATCTTGCTGAAAAACATAATTTTTTGCGCTCATGAAATTATTTTTCATTTTTATAAGAAGAGTGCTTTTGAGTAGATTCATTTTCAGAAGATTAATAAACAAATTGCTCACGTTATCCTAATTTTTCAGAATTTTTGGAGTTACAGAAGTATTCAAAGTAGTCAGATTGCTACATACTGTTCTGTTTTTAACATATTCTGTTTTCTTTGCGTTGTGTGCTTCTTTTGATGATTCTATGGTTTTCTTTGAAGAGTTTTTGCCATAGAAAAGTTGGAAGACAATAGATATTATGCAAAAATAAAATAAAATGGGTTTGCAACAGTACTTATAATAGTGGTTTGCTTTCTTATACTAACGGATCTCATGAAGGTTTTGTTGAGTTTTGTGTGATTGATGTTATCAAGTTTTGGGTGATCTTATGATGGATGAAGGAATAAGGATTAGCAAAAGGTTAACCTTGGGGATGCCCGAGGCACCCCAAGATAATATTCAAGAAGTAGCAAGCAACTAAGCTTGGGGATGCCCCCGAGTGGCATCCCCTCATTCTTCTAACAACCATCGGTATTTTGCTTGGAACTATATTTTTATTCATCACATATTATGAGTTTTGCTTGGAGCGTCTTGTGTGATATGAGTGTTTGCTTGTTTTGCTTTGTATTTTAAGTCTTGAATCCTTGCTTGACACACCTTTTTGAGAGAGCCAAAAATTATGCTATCCTTGCTCCTATGCTTCACTTAAATTTTTAGAGCCTTGGAATTGCTCTAGTGCTTCACTTATATCTTTTTGAGCACGGTGTGCTTAGTTATTTTTGAAGCAATGCTCTCATTATTCACTTAGATTTATTTGGGAGTTGGTAAATTTTTTATGAAATTCTCTCTTGCTTCACTTAGATTATTTTGAGAGAAAGAAATATTATGCTCATGTTCTTCACTTAAATTTGTTTGAGCTTGTTAAAAGCAACATATGAAAATAGCCCAACATGATAGATATCCAAGGAGGATATAATAAAAACTTTCATGAAGATCATTGAAAAAAATAAACTTGGTTCTTACTAATGGTTTTGAGATATGACAATGTGATATGTGAGTCATGTTGATGAGTAATTATGCTTTAGTAAGAATATTGGTGTTAAGGTTTGTGATTCCTTATGCAAGCACAAAGTCAATAGTTATGCAATGAAATTACATCCTACTTATGGTGCATTATTCAGTGCTACTTATGCTTAATGCTTGGGTACGAGATTTTTCATTTCTTGGTTGGGCGCTTCTCAATCTTTTTGCTAGCCTTCATTTTGCACTAAGTATGATCACTATTTGTGCATCCAAAACCCTTTATACCAGTTTTGCCATATGAGTCCACTATACCTACCTATATGTGGTATTTCTGTGCCGTTCTAAGCAAATTGGCATGTGCCAAAATAAATTTCTCTTTTGTGCGCGTACCGCTCGTGAGACGGTGAGGGGTGGCCGGTGTTTTCCATGCTAGATGTGTTATTCTCATGATGAGTGTTTATTCACGAGAGTACGGCAAAGCTATTATGGATGCCCAGTCCCGAAATGAAAAATGAATTTACTTTATGTTGTGAAATAATAAATTCCTTGGAAAGTGTTGGTATGGAGGGCACCCGTGGATACAGCTAGCCATGGAAAGTGAAAGTATGGTGGAAAAAGGAATAAATTTTATTTTCTGTTTGGAACCGCCTATGATATATCTAGCATGGAAAGTATTGGGAACTCTAATTTGTTTTCGTTGGTGGGAAAAGTATGCCTACCAAAATGTTTTATCTCTCAATTTTCTCTTTGAACTATGGCACCTCTACAAATCCCTACTTCCCTCTGAGAAGGGCCTTTCTTTTACTTTATGCAAAAAAAAATTGAATTTGAGTCTCCAGCTTCTCTTATAAAGCACCAACTAAGGGGCACTATGATCGTATTTGAGCATTAGGTGTAGCTAATATTTGAGTGTGTTTCATGAATGGATCAATGATTGAGCATAATGGGCTAGGGATAACTTGCTTTAGTGTTGATATTTTGAAATACATGGTTGCTTGTTGATATCCTTGAGTATTAAAATCTTCATGTCAAAACTAGACTATTGCTTTGAACCATATAAAAGTCTGAATGTCCGTGCTACAAAGAAAAGATTATGTGATGAACAGGTTAGGCAGCATTCCACATCAAAAATTCTGTTTTTATCATTTACCTGCTCGAGAACGAGCAGAATTAAGCTTGGGGATGCTGATATGTCTCCAACGTATCTATAATTTTTGATTGTTCCATGTTGTTATATTATCATTTTTGGATGTTTTACAATCATTTTATAATCATACTATATCATTTTTTGGTACTAACCTATTGACATAGTGCCAAGTGCCAGTTGTTGTTTTCTGCTTGTTTTTTACATCGCAGGAAATCAATACCAAACGGAGTCCCACTACAAAAAAAGACACATCTGTGACATTTTGGGCCGAATGAAAAAAAATTCTGTCATGCATATGACACTTCTATGACGATAATTGTGATAAAACCCGGTATCATCATAGATGTGGTGGCCTCCTACTTCTATTACAAAAAATCATGACAGAAAATGGGCTTTTCGTCCTGGGCGGGCTAGAGACGCAGCTGCATGACATTCTTTGGGCCATCCATGATGGAAAAAACTGTGGTAGAAGCGAGGGCGAGGAAAATTTCAAGGAGTTCCCGGTTACGGTGGGAGGTCGGGGACCGAGCGATGCGCGTTTCTCTCGTACATGTACGCGCGTGTGTGTGAGGCGTTGGCTCTAATTGAACCTGAGCGAGGCGTTGGGCTCTAACTGAACCCAAGCGATTGCACTGCAGGCTACGCGTTACTGAACCCGAGCGATCGATCGATGGCTGTTAACTGAACTCGATCGAGTGATTCCTTTGCTACTGCTTCTAACTGAAGCCAATCGATGCTGCCTTTGGGATGAACAGTGAGTGTTGTGGGGGGGGAGGGGTTGGATGAACAGTGAGCAGTGGCATTGCCTCTGGATAAACAGGCCCCCGTGGTGTGGAGGGACGGATGAACAGTAGACGGTGGAGGGGTGCCCGTGGAGGGGTGGTTGAACAGGACCTCGTGGTGTGGAGGGCTGGATTAACAGTAGACGGTGGAGGGGTGCCCGTGGAGGGGTGGTTGAACAGTAGTCGGTGGTGTAGCGCGCGGTCGAGGCTGGATGAATAGGACCCCGTGGAGGCTGGAGGAGGTCGACGGTAGCCCGTGGAGGCTGGAGGAGGTCGACGGTGGAGATGAACAGTATCCCGTGGAGTCCCGTTTTGCGGTATGCCACACCCCTCCCG
>NC_057813.1:677268539-677294786 GCF_018294505.1 Triticum aestivum | reverse complement strand
GGTCCATTTCGTCCGTTTTGCGGTATGCCACACCCCTCCCGATCAACAGGACCCCCGTTTCGACCATAGGAGGTTCGTTTCCTCCATTTTGCGCTACGCCACACCCCTCTCGATCAACAGGACCCCCGTTTCGACCGTAGGAGGTCCGTTTCCTCCGTTTTGCGGTACACTAGACCCCTCTCGATGAACAGGATCCTGTTTCGAACGTGGCCGGTCGAACACAAGGCCCTTTCCTCCGTTCTGTGGTACGCCAGGCCTCGTTTCCATCGCCTATTCCGTCCAAGCCATCCCACGCGTTCCGTTCTGACCCAGCCAGTTGGGTCCCACGCGTTCCGTTGCCTCCCAATGAACACGACGCATTCCGTTGCCTCCCCATGAACACGACGCATTCCGTTGCCTCCCCATGAACATGACACATTCCGTTGCCTCCCCATGAACACGACGTTGATGTTGTTCCTCCGTTCCGACCCAGCCTTGTACACGAGCCCGGGCCGTACGTATGCACGAGTAGGCGTTCGAGACCCTGCCCATATGTACGTACGTGGCCGTATTTTCTTTCTTGCACCCTGGCCGATGTACGTACGTGTACATGCTACGTGCGCGCCTCTACTACAACACGTGTGCGCCTCTACTACGAAACGTGCGTGCCTCTACATCGAACGGTATGTACGTACACGTTCGCGACCAGAATGACAACGCTACGTACGCTTCGACCAGGTGGGTCCCGACTGTCAGGCACTTCCTTGCCTGCGAAGATGTAGCTGGTGGGTCCCGGCAATCATGGGGGCGAATCGTTTTGGTTTTTTTTGGACGCACTTCCTTACGTGCGAAGGTGTAGCTGCTGGGTCCCAGAAGTCAGGGGGGCGAATCGTTTATTTATTTTTTGCCCGGACGCACTTCCTTGCATGCGAAGGTGTAGCCGGTAGGTCCCAGCAGTCGGGGGGCAAATCGTTTTTTTCGGGCGCACTTCCTTGCGTGCGAAGATGTAGCTGGTGGGTCCCAGCTGTTAGGGGGGCGAATTCCGGACGCACTTCCTTGCGTGCAAAGATGTAGCTCGTGGGTCCCAACAGTCAGGGGGCAAATCATATTTTTCTCATGAAATACGATGGCCCGTCCGGTGGGTCCCTGCTGTCAGGTGGAGGAATAATTATTTTGCGCGTAATAAGGAGGCACTTCCTTGCGGCTGCCGTGGACCCAGCTGTCAGCCTCTCCATGTACAGTCCACGTCCGATGGAAGTCGTTCCTTGACCACATTGACCACGCTACGCCAAGAGCACCATGGTGGTGGACGACGGTGAGGCCTAGGAAGGGGACGACACGGAGCCGGGGAAGACGCGGCAGTGGATGCACACGCAGAGAGGAGTACGAGGGTTCGCTGGTTCGGCTGCGCTACCGTCGCTGTGGAATAACAGGGGGTGTGGGTGAGTCGTGAGTGCAGGGATGGCCTAGCCAGCGGTGGGAGTAGTAGCGGGCGGTGAGGCCTCCACGGCAGCACAGCTGGCCACGGGAGGCAGGAGCAAGCGGCACGACCGTCGCTGCTTTGGGCAGCTGGAGCAAGAAGACCAGAGGTTGAACATGCTCGACGGCCGTTGGATGGACATCGTACGGTCACTGTAGCTAGAATCGTTTGTATTGACTAAGTTGACAAAGCCCTTGGTACGTCAACTTAGTAGGCCCACAGGTCAGCTTCCGAAACGATGCGTCCCAGATGTCAGGGGGAGGAATCATTTTTTGGGCGGGTGAAGATAGAATATCCGAGATTGAAGAAGAAGCACGGCATCTGTTGGATGGACATCCAACGGCCACTGCTGCTAGAACCGTGTGTTGACTATAAGTTGACAAAGCCTTGCATACGTGTCAACTCTGTTTTTTTTAGGGGACGCGTCAACTTAGTAAGGCCAGAAGTGTGTGGCAGAGAACTTATAGCCCATTTGAGATTTGTAAGAATGTGTAGCCCATTTTTGAATTGTAATGGAATTTACTACAACCCATTTACAGTTTGTTAAAAGTACAGCCCATTTCAACCATCCGTTCAAAACAGAATTCAATAACCCACATTTTGATGGGATCCGAAATATTTTTATCTCGAAATTTCTAGTCAGATTAAATACAATTTCAATATAAATTTATATTATGTAAAATCCAACGAAACATTGTGCTCGCAACAATTAATGAAATTAAAATTTTCAATATCCAAAAATAATATTTTATAAAGTAATCACGTGTTTGGTGCATTTTTTTATAGTTACTGCCCAGTTTTTATAATTACATCCCATTTATTATTTCTTAAAGCCCATTTTCTTGTTAAGCCTAATGCATCCCTCCTAGGAAAGATTTGCAGCCCAGCGGGGCGGAGAATAACAACTTGACCTTGCCTGGGTATTCCTAAAAAAAAGTATAGCTGGGATAGCCATTTTCAGCTTGAAAATAATTAATATCTGGGCTGGATATCTGGCCTGGGCTAGATGGGCCACAGCCCTCCCAGTTAATACCTACAGCGATGTTTTCGTTGTTGTTCAGAGGAGAAAAATGAATATCTGGGCTAAACATCGAAAAACTCTACAGTGCTCACACATCAAAAACACAAATACTGCTCGAGCTGCTTGGTCCCAGCTGTCGGCCGCTTCTTGTGCAATTCTCTCGTTTATTGACTACTCCCTCCTTTCTGGTTTATAGTGCTCAATTCAAAAATATTACCAATCAAGGTAGATGGCGAGTGGTGGAATACTTTTTGTAGTTTTGCAAAAGCACCTAATTAATGCTCTTGTTATCCTCAAAAAATTATGTTTATCAATGCATTAATTGCAATGAATGCATGCATAAAGTACATGCATTGGTCAATTTTCTCTTAATATTTGCATGCAATGATTTAATGCACCTTGGAATCTAAACATGTGATGGAAAACAACCAAATTGAGCCTTATAAAATGGAAAAAATAAAATTTTGAGATAAGCCCTATAAACTGGAAAGGAGGGAGTACATAGGTTGACAATGGTGTGGGACCGTGATGTCAGGAAACCAGGAGGAAGCAAAATAAATTATAGTTATATATATATATATATATATATATATATATATATATAATAAGGAGGCACTTGCATATGTGAGGCTATGGACCTGGTGGGTCCCCATTGTCATCATCTCCAATTAAAGTCATCTCCTCGCCCGCGCGCGCTTTCCACCCAAAACAGTCAGCGCCGCCCGCCCCGCTTCCCGGTGAAGGCGATTGCTCCACCTTCAAATGACACAAGTGCCGTCCGTCCGTCCATCTGCCACCCACATTAATGATACGCAGTTGCCGAGGCGGCTACTCCGGCGCCACACGTCCGTCCCTCCGCCCGCCCACCATTGCTATATAAACTGCTGCGCCGGCCATAGCCGCACTCATCCGCCTCCGTTCCCTTTCTCCTATCCACACCACTACTGCCCACCATGGCTTCCTCGCGCTCCATCGCTCTTCGGGACGGGCGGACGACGGACCACAAGGAGATGGCAGCCATTATTGCTGGCCGGCTGGCCGGCTGGCAGCCGGAGGACGGCGATGTCCCAATGGAGAACATGGTAATCGATGATTCGGCGCCAACCCCCTCCTCCGCGCCATCCTCGCCGGTGCATTGCACAATGACCATCGGCAAGGCCCGTGCCCAATATATGGACAGGGTGAGGCAGATGCGTGAGGAGCAGTTCCGGGAGGCGCAGGCCGACGCCGCCTACAACCACCATCTTCTCCAGGAGCACCTGCAGGCGGAGGAGCAGATCGCTGTGGAGCGTGCGGAGCAGGAGGCGCTGCTCGACTCGTACCTCTCCGCCCACAAGGGCCGCCTCGAGCACTAGCGGTACCGCATGCGGGTGGCAGAGGTTGTGGCCGCCTACAAAGAGGCTAGCAAAGAGGGCAATGAAGCGGGCGAGGCGCTGTTTGGTGAGACCGAGGATGAGGCAGAGGACAATGCCGGCTCCGACGAGTCCCCGCTCCGCTGGCGTTGACGAGGCCCTGCTCTGCCGAGGCCCCGTGGCGCCAACAACGAGGCAGAGGACCCCACTGGCTCCGCCGAGGCCCCACCTCGCCAACAAAAGGCAGAGGACATCGCCGGCTCAGCCGAGGCCCCACCCTGCCGGCAACGAGACAGAGGACATCGCCGGCTCCGCCGAGGCCCCGCCCCACTGCCAACGAGGCCGCGCCGCACAGAAAATGAGGAAGAGTAGAACACGGTAGGTCGCCGCCGCTCGGGTCCAAGTAAGGACACCGATGCTACCCTTCGATTGAAGCCAAGCTAGACGAGTTGACCATTGATGGCCAGTTAGCTTCTTGGTGGCGACGTGGAGTTGGAGAGCTACACTGGAGAAGAACGATGCTTCTACTTAACTACTGGTGCAGTTGGCTAACTGACACGTGGGCCCAACAGGCCACATGGCTGTTACGCAACTGCACCTGCAGTTAAGTCACTAAAGCTTCTTTTCAGCTCAGCGGGACACAGGTGGGTAGCTTCGGTTAATTAATTATACCTCCAGCACACCCCTTTTTAGTTGAAGAATGTATGAAATGTAATGAAATCCGGCATGTTTATATGAAATTCGACCGTGTATGAATGAATTTATTTCGATTAGTTTGAATTCCTGTATCACTGGCATTGGATGAACATGCAAAACAATACTAGCATTATTCCCAGGGTGATCACCTCGTTTGCAGCAGTTTCACATGTACTCCCTCCGGTCCTTTCTAGTCTGCATACAAGTTTTGTCTGCAGTCAAAGTATCTCTACTTTGACCAATCTTATACAAAAAACTATGCACTCTCACAATGTGCGAAGTAAAAAGGAACAGAAGGAGTACAAAGAGTTTGAGCAGCTTTTTAGCGTTTCTGTACATTGCAATCAAACACACAGGCCTGGCAATTCATAGAGAACATTCAAAACAATCAATGATTATGCATCTCAGCGACTCACATGTCAGAGGCAATATTTACTTCACAACTAAAGAATAAAGAAAAAATTGACAAGGTTTTCCCATTCCAAGATATCAAATGCCTACGATTGTGGAATGGGCAGGGTTTTCCATCAGTTCGGACATTGACATGGCACCTCGTGCTAAATAAACCAGTTGTTCTTTTTGTGCAGTTCCACCAAAATCAACCAAATTCGGGCGTAGCCTGTTTCGCCCTTAAATGTTGCAACGCCTTGAACTTATCGGTACCTCCTTTCTTGTGGTGGAAATGAATGATTCGATGTATTCATGAACATTTTGTGCAGTTCCCATTGAAATCAAGCTGAGCACCCCTGTTTGCACAAATACAAAAAAGTGATTAGTATAAAGCAAACTGTACTATGAATTGACAGTTTCAATAGGCACATACATTGTCCATGTAGAGCACACTTTTAGAAAAATGGAACTCACCAGAAAGAATCCTAGAACATTGTACTTGCGCATCATAGCAAAAAATGGAGATTTGTCCGTCCTTCTGAGCTGAAGTTAGTTCGGTATTGTGGGGAGTAATGTAACCAACCTTCAACTGCTCCTTCTGATGAGAAGATAGACAGGGCTTCTTCATCCTGGCATAATTGGAACTAGTCACTTCACGTACTCCATATTCTTCTTCAGAGGAAGATGATCCTGTTGTGCAATGACAAGAGGACTACTAAATGCTAGCATCCCCGTTTGCTCGAAAAAAAGGAAAGGAAATATTTAAAACAGCACAGATGAAGCACTTCTCAAGGATAATACCACTTTTTCATGACAGTATCTAAACAGTAGCACAACACCAATATAGATGACAAATCTCAATCATATGGATGAAATCAGTGGGCAAGTACCAACCTTTGTCAGGAGGCTTATTGTGTAGAGCATACAGATGAAGCACTTCTCCGGAACCATCTGTTGTTATCTACGGTGGTGGCCATGCTTACTATATACTCCTCGATTAGTTTAATGTTGCCAACATCTTCTTGTGCAGTTCCACTAAAATATATGGTATCTTCAGAGAAGATCCCTGTTTGCACAAGTAGAGATAATTACGTATTACATTAAGAGTGGCATAAAATCAGTGGCAAAACAATTGCTCGTTCCAGCCATAGCAATAAATTAAGATGCAAAACTATATCATTACTTCGGTCATCACAGTTCCAGTGCTTCATTACAGCACCGGTAGTTGATTTTTGTTTTTCTTCCGCTTATTCTTCCCCTTCATCACTTGGTTCAATAACAGACAAGCTTCGCCTTCAATGTAAGATTTGG
Source organism: Triticum aestivum (assembly GCF_018294505.1). Lineage (NCBI taxonomy): Eukaryota > Viridiplantae > Streptophyta > Magnoliopsida > Poales > Poaceae > Triticum > Triticum aestivum. The sequence goes on along the minus strand of NC_057813.1, from coordinate 677,288,557 downwards.
CATGTCAATTAGGGAGCACAAGTATAGTACTAAACTTAATTTTCTGATGAAAGTGGCAAAATACAAGCCAGCAGTTGTGAAATATCCTTATCTTACCTCAATGGGATATTATGGTGCACATACAGATTGGACATCTTGTCTCCATTTGTGCAGTTCACTAAAATCAAGTAACATTATCATACAAGTAGCACAACAAATGAAAGCACACTGCAGAATCATGTGAAAGAAGGCTAGTACTGACCTCTCATGATGCGGAATTCAAACAACTCACAAGAAGAAGATATGAACCAAATTCGCCTTAACGGATAGGAAGTAAGATCTCCTCTTGTGCAGTTCCACTAAGATCAAGCAATCAAGCAACATTGTCGGTGTGACATTTTGGTTGAACTGCACAAAACACTCTTAAAACAAAAGGTTTTGTGCAGTGCAACAAAAGGTCACAATGGCAACGAGGTGAAGTAGATAACCCTGTTTACATAGAGGTGCAAAGGAAACAATTAGTGGTCAATAACGGTGGATGACACAGAAGCCAACAAAAAGAAGCATCTACCTTATCTAAATGGGAAAGGAAGCAAGACAGTAGCATTTCTCAAACGGTGGCATTGATTAATATTAACATAGAGATTATATTAACAATAAAATTCGTTAAACATGTAATTTGCTTTTAATTATGGCATTGCATCAATTTTCCAGCGGCATTATTAGAGGGTGTTTGTTTACAGGGACATTTTGGTGTAGGGATTAAAAAAACTCCGTGTCAGTCCCATCTAAACCAAACAGGAGGGACTTTTAGGGACTAAAAGTGGGCATTTGGGACTAAAGAAAGAAGACCCTGAGGGAGTCTTTTTGGGACTTTTTCCAACAGTTGCCCCTGCCACGCATCGCACCTTGTCTCTATGAGTTCATTACTAGGGTAACATGGTCTTTTAGCATGTCATTTAGTAACATATAGTCCATGTTTAGTCCCTGGAACCAAGCAGGTAGGGACTAGGGAGTTTTTAACCAAACAGAGCCTTGGATTAACAACAGCTAATGAGTTGCATGGGACAGTGGACGCACCAGCACCATGTGCATCTACCGATGTACTATGGTCATGCACAGACTGTTGCAACAAAGAACAAACAACCAAGGAGCATATTTGTGTTGGTCCTAGTTTTGTTATCTTTAGACACCTTTTCCTATGTGAGCGCAGCAAATCTAGTCCTGCTCAAACTCTACAACCTTGTCCCTTCCTTTCCTTTTTGAACTAGTACTTTTGCCCCTTCCTTTCCTCTTTGAACCACGTCCTAGATTTATGCGATACAACTTTCCCCACTACTTTCCCCCATTCCTTTCCTCTTTGAACCACGTCCTAGATTCATGCTATACAACTTTACCCCTTCATTTCCTCTTTGAACCATGTCCTTGATTCATGCTATATACAACTTTTCCCACACGTCCTAGATTCATGGTATACATGCAGCTAGAGCAATGCATGTGGAGTAAGTAAATTATACCTTAAGGTTCTTGGGGCGTGGTTCGGTGGGCGGCGGGACGGTGGCGAAGAAGAAGGGGTTGGAGGCCCTCCCGCGCCGCCGCTGGGTGGAAAGTGAACAGCAGCGTTAAGCCTCCTTCCCTTCCCGGCGGACGGATCCTGCCGGCTCTTTGAGCAGCAGTGAGGGGAGAGAGAGGCCAACGAAGTCTTGTTTAAATCTGGAGAGGGCGAGAGAGTGTGAAGAGAGCAACTACAAGCACTGAGGCTCCAGCGGGAGAGGGGGAGAGAGTGTGAAGAGAGCAACTACAAGCGCTGAGGCTCCAGCGTGTATATATATACTGGAGAGAGAGTGTGAAGCGTGCGAACCCTAGAAAAAATTTTGACCAGTCAAAGAATCCTCCTGGCACAAATTATGCTCAAGTGTAGTTATCGAACCTGAGACCTCAAGTTTGATGAGCGAACAGGCTAACCAGCTACACAACCCTCCCGTTATGTTCAACGAGAGGAAAATGACCTTTTATATACTCCTTCATTCGTGTGACAAGCATGTCGTGTTTTTTTTTGTGTGGGAGTCATTGGGATTTCAATCATAATCGTGTCATGTGGCTTTGGTGGTAAGACTATCCACAGTGGTGCAGAAATAGTGCAGCCTTAGTCACCTTACCTCTCTCCACATAGTACGTTGGGTCCCACCAGTCAGAGGGTGAAACAAACAAATTAATAAGAAAAATTAAAAGCGTCAGCGGTGTATCTTACCTCACACATCTCGCTACTGCTCGGGAACACTGTCCAATTGATCCCTCTGTTCGCTCACGTACTATTTTAAGTGAATCCTTATTATAACATGCACACAAATTTTGGGCACTTGTATTTGACTTAAGTCAATGTGCCACCGTATCTAGTATACTTACTACTCCCTCCGTCTAGGTGTAATAAGTCACGTTAGAAGGTGCAACGGGACCAAGGGGTGTGTGTGTGTGTGTGTGTGTGTGTGTGTGTGTGTGTGTGTGTGTGTGTGTGTTTAACAGCATGTGTGTGTTAGACAGAGCGACAGATTGACCTACTCCTATAGAGAGATGGTGTGTATTGTACAATTTTAGCCGCGAGAGTTGGTGCATCCTCTCGTTTCCGGGTGTGTCCGGTAGGGACATGCTGACAGCTGCCACGCCCGCTCCTAACCAGCCTGGCCCACCGAAAGCCCCTCCATCCACTACAAAAAAACTACACCTCCGTGATGATACGTGTTTGTCACAGTAGGTCACGTTTTTTGTCATGCATGTACATCCATGACGATTTTATGATAGAATCAAGATAGTCGTACCTCTGCTGTCGTAGAAGTGTTCCATGACATTACCAAAATTATCATCACGGAAGTGTCCACTTCCATGATGATAAATCGCGCGTCACATAAGTGCTTTCGTCAAGGGTGACCGACACGTGGCATCCACCGTAACGGAACGCCGTTAAGCTATCGGGTCGGGTTTTGGATCCGATAACCCGTTAACAGCCCCGACTAATGGGGATTTTCCACGTGTAAAATCATCATTGGCTGGAGGAAACACGTGTCGGCTCATCATTGGGACAGATGTCATCCACTCACTGGACAGAAGGCGCCTATGATACGTCGACACGTGGCATGGCCCAACAGTGGCCCATTCCTGTGAAAAGGCCGGCCCGTTTGACTTGGTCAAAAGCTGGCGGGCCGACCCATGGAAAGCCTGTTAATGGCCTGTTAGCATATAGCCCATTTACAGCCCGCTAACCCAAGGCTCGTTACGCCCTATGCGAATTAGGCCTAGTAGCGTCATCTGGGCCATCCAATATGATTCCAGCCCGTTTTCACTTCTGGCCCTTGTATTGCCCATGACGTCTTTCGGCCCATATGAGGCCCTTTGTAACTCTTGGCCCATTAGCGGCCCGTGCTAAAACTGGCCCGTAATGAACAGTGTATTACTTTACACCGATTAACGGCCCGCCATGAAATTGGCCCGTAATGAACAGTGGAACACTTTATACCCATTAATGGGCGGTAATTCCGTTGGGCCGTTTCCAGCCCAAGTTAACTTTTGGCCTTCTGAGGGCCCATTTATTCTTGGGTTCATTGGCAGCATTCGGTTACTTACGGCCCGTTACTGTCATTTTCTGCTTGTGGGCCAAATTCAGCCCGTCGTTACAGTCGGCCCGTTTGTGGTTCGTTAGTCTGTTGGGCCATTTTCATAGCATCACCAAATACGGCCTATTAACGGCTCGTTATGGTCAGCCCATAAAACGTATGATTTCCATTATAGGCCCGTCTACGACCCATTAAAGGCCCATACAAGACCCATAAATGAGTCGGCGGGCCCATGGATCCTACGTGACGTAGAAGGCCCATGGATCCTGCGAGACGTAGAAGGCCCATGGATCCTGCGAGACGTAGAAGGCCCATGGATCCGACGGCCCGTGAAGGGCCATGGTCGGGCGAGTTGGCCCCCGTTTGAATGATATAGCATATTCAAAGAATTATCCTACTCAATACTATCACCTCTAAAAAGCATACACTATATAACAAAGAGATCAAGGCATAGAAAGGTAGAATAATCCTACACTATACAATAAAGAAATTATAGCCGATTATACCTACTGGGCATTATGGTTCGGCACTGGTGATAATAAAGCATACACAAACAGCAAATTACATACACTGGGCAAATACAACTCATACATCATGAACGCGCATCAACTTAACTCCATTTGAACTATAATCTCTTCAGAAAATAGGATTGGCCGGATTCAGATAGCACAAATTTCAGTCTGCAAAATCTTCGATTCCTTCATGGTTACCTCGATGTCTTGTTTCATTTTTTTGACTCATGCATCTAATACCTGCATGTACAGTCTCAACTTGTTGATTATACGTTGACAATCATGTACATGTTGTCTTGCCACCTCTAGTTGATGCTCGAGAACATCAGCACATTCCAATTCCAATCCATAATCATTCGGTAATGGCCATGCCGCACTGCTCGCAGATTTTTGTGTTGATGTCACTTCATCCTGAAATGTTTCTGTAAGTACACATGACTAGGGCAAAAATATAGTTACAATAGTGAAGCGAACAAGACACTATTTTGTACTACATGGAAAAACAGGACTAACAATAATGTTACACGTCACTTTCACACAAAAAATGCTACACGTCATGAAGCATAAGCAGGTAATATTTTAAAAATTATAAAAAAGATAGTCTGTGCAGCCTGCATACAGAAATCCCTCTTAGCACACCAGAGGAGCATGATGTTGGGGCCCAATCTAAAACATGGACAAGTTACAAATTTAGACAGCACGTTGTGTATAAGTAAGCAAGCAGTTGGCCATTCTGTACCTCAATTAAAGTCTTAGGGAGCATAATGAACAGCAGAGGATTTCATACAAACATACTACAGCAGGCAAAACTATGCAATCATTAGCGTAGTATAAACTAGATTGTGAGCCTCATGCAATAATAGTTGGTTAATAGACTTCAAATCTTCAGGCACACTTCGGCACAGTAATTAAATGGTAACGCCTTTAATTATGTCAATTAATAGTGATACAAGTACCGAACATCAGGCATAATTATTCGGGCATCTCATTAAGTGAGGACAAATAAAGCAATTGAAAAGAGAAAATTAACTATGCCTGAAACAAACAAGGAATTGAACTGTTGAGTTGCATACAGTGACTTACCTTAGCAGGTTGAAGAGGCTCAGCGCAGCTCCTACTTCTCTTGCAAGGCTCCTTCCTAACATCTTGTACTTGGAAATCCTCAATCTTATCTTCATTGCACCCCCTCTGCAAGGTGACACAAAGTAGTTACTCGTCTCCTTGGAAGATAAATATGCATACTTTCCAGTCTGTGAACACATAAGGATGAGATTATAACAAAGCAACACCACATAATGAAACATGCCGCATCTCTTGCACTTGCACACAATGAAATGAGCATTTACTATGTTTGCACTATGTAAAAACTAGGCATACCTTCGAACTGGATCTCCAGGTACTCTTGGATAGCCTACTGTAGTGTACAGCCAAACCTTTATGTCACCTATGAGTTAGACAAGGCCCCACTACAGCAGCCCTTAGTGTTTAAATCGTTGACAAGCTCTATTAGAGTGTTAGTTCAAGAACAGCAAGTAATCAAAGAAAACAGTCCTAGTATGACTGGCTGATGCAAACAAGCAATTTAACAGATGTGTGAGATAATCTTACATATCGAGAAAAGAAGCAAAGAAGGAGGCTTAAAGACCATCACTTGACTGACCAGATTTAAGGGGCATTTAAACATCATGTGCAACGTATGAACTAACATAAAAATTGCATATTCCAGATTCTACAATGGAATGCACATGTATTAGGTTATGCCATGTATGATGATGCCTAAATGTACAGATAGCAGGCATGAGTGACATCATTGCACGCACAATTGAATTGCAGGTTAAGGGCCAGTTCGATTCCGCCTTTTCAGGGCATATTGTCAAAATAAGCCATAAAAGATGTAAAGAAGCCATTTTTGAGTTATGGGCTTGGGCTTAACTAATTTCGCTTTGGAGGGGGGTGTTTCGGGTAGAACCTCGCTAAAAATTGAAGGGAAGGGGAATAGTGAAATGACTCTGTTATCTGCCTATATTACACTCAAAATGCAACTGATCACGCCCGTGTCACACCTGAACCTCAAGTAAAAACAAACACACAAGCATTCATTGCCCTGCCCGCTTGCATCTCCTCTCCCCTTTCCCTCTACCTCGATCCCCTGCCTGCAGCACTAGGGTTCCTCCAGCGAGCTGTCGCCACTGCTCCCATCTGGCCTGGTCCTCGACGATGCTATGTCCAGCTAGGCTACATGGCCGGTGGATAGGGGCAAATCTCCCTGGATGCTCCTCCCTCTGGCGCCGCCTCTCATTCTCATGGTCTCAAGCAGCTGGTCCACTGTGGTTCGTCCAATGCACTACTCCGGCGGGCGCTGCACAACTACGGCTGATGCCACACTGCGGCAGAAGGCACCTTGTTCCTCCTGCCCTCCTCCCAGGCCATGGCCTTGAGGTGCTGTTGAAGGATGAGCTCATCCAACAAGGTGAGGATCTCCTCTGATTTTTTGCCAAAGTTTCATTCTGATCCACTATATGATGAATTGCTATGAGTTGCTTCTGTTGCTGCTATATGATGCATTGCTATGAGCTGCTCCTGTTGCTGCTATATGATGAATTGCTATGAGATGCTGCTGCTGTATGATGAGTTGCTATGAGCTGCTGCTGCTGCTATATGATGAATTGCTATGAGGTGCTGCTGCTGCTATATGATGAGTTGCTACAAGCTACTCCTGCTGCTGCTATATGATGAATTGATATGAGCTGCTCCTGCTGCTGCTATATGATGAATTGCTATGAGCTGCTCCTGCTGCTGCTATATGATGAATTGCTATGAGTTGCTCCTGCTGCTGCTATATGATGAATTGCTATGAGCTGCTGCTGGTATATGATGAATTGCAGACTGCTGCTGTTGTATGATGAGTTGCTATGAGCTGCTGCTGCTTCTATATGATGCTTTCAGGTGGTGCTGCTATATGATAATAACCAGCCACTTGGACCATCGAATTTCAATAAATAATTGTTTGTCATTTAAATGTGGGTCATGCGTTCTTTGTTTAAATTAGGCAATGGGATCTCTATGGAAAACATTGACCAAAGTAGATTGTGCCAAGTAGATGGTATCTTTGTATTTGCATTTTGAGCAAATAGTGATGGTCTGTTTTCCTATCATATTAATTACTACACTGGGTTCAATTTGTGATGTTTGCAAGTCAAATTAATTTCCATATGGGCAGCAAAATGAAAAATATATAATGCAATCTAGACTTTCCACTGATCATACCAAATATAAGCTGAAAACGCAATGAAAAGAACTGGTTGGCGTATTACATGGAGCTTATATTCACAGGTGTTTATTTTCTTAGGATAACTCGTAATAACTGTCCCTAAGAAACTTGGCTAATAGAACTGGCATACAAATAACATGTCACGATGATTGCAATGGAGGAGTGACGTACCATAGCACACTGTATGGGCTCACTATTGCCTCTCCTTTTTTTGTGATGTTCCATGAAATTGCCACATACATCTTGTACTTTTTCATTGTGTAACTCTATCTGCAAGTTGACACGGCTAATTTCAGACATCTCTACACGGCATATTTAAACCACCAATTAACGATTGTGTGCGTACCATAAACTAGCCATGACTCTGTATGCTGGACTAGCAGGCACTCTAAGGGAGCCTAATGTAGTGCACTGGAATTCCTACATGCCACCTATGATTTTGTGTAATGTACTGCCCCTGTTCCTAAATATATGTCTTTGTAGAGATTCTAGTATGGACCACATACAGATGTATATAGATGCATTTTTGAGTGTAGATTCACTCATTTTGCTCCGTATGTAGCCTATAGTGGAATCTCTAAAAGACTTATATTTAGGAACGGAGGTACGAGGTAGTATCATGTATGACATCTACATATCTAATTTAGCAGCCAGTAGTAGAAATCATTGTCTGCACAAAGGGATTACTGGTCAAAAATCCTAGCAAAGCACGCTGCCAGGCACAGAACAATACAAGAGAGAGAGAGACGCGCTTACAAGATCATAGCAATGCCTTAGTCCAGGATCTTGGTTGGCCAAGCTGTTAGATCCAGAAGAAACATCGTTGAGGGAGTCCTGGACTAGGGGGTGTCCGGATAGCCGAACTATCATCATCGGCCGGACTCCAAGACTATGAAGATACAAGATTGAAGACTTCATCCCGTGTCCGGATGGGACTTTCCTTGGCGTGGAAGGCAAGCTTGGCGATACGGATATGTAGATCTCCTACCATTGTAACCGACTCTGTGTAACCCTAGCCCTCTCCGGTGTCTATATAAACCGGATGGCTTTAGTCCGTAGGACGAACAACAATCATACCATAGGCTAGCTTCTAGGGTTTAGCCTCCTTGATCTCATGGTAGATCTACTCTTGTAATACCCACATCATCAATATCAATCAAGCAGGATGTAGGGTTTTACCTCCATCAAGAGGGCCCGAACCTGGGTAAAACATTGTGTCCCTTGTCTCCTGTTACCATCCGCCTAGACGCACAGTTCGGGACCCCCTACCCGAGATCCGCCGGTTTTGACACCGACATTGGTGCTTTCATTGAGAGTTCCTCTGTGTCATCACTTATAGGCTCGATGGCTTCTTCGATCATCAACAACGACGCAGTCCAGGGTGAGACCTTCCTCCCCGGACAGATCTTCGTATTCGGCGGCTTTGCACTGCGGGCCAATTCGCTTGGCCATCTGGAGCAGATCGAAAGCTACGCCCCTGGCCGTGAGGTCAGGTTTGGAAGTTTGAACTTCACGGCTAACATCCGCGGGGACTTGATCTTCGATGGATTCGAGCCACAGCCGAGCGCGCTGCACTGTCACGACAGGCATAACTTAGCTCTGCAGCCGGACAGTAACCTCGAGCCCGCACACGAGTCCGCTCCGATCTTCAATTCGGAGCCGGCTGCGCAGATCGAGGACGGGTGGCTAGACACCGCCTCGGGGGCTGCAACCTCTACAGCAATAGAGCCGAACACTGACCTTGTCCCTCATGAAGCTCGTGACTCTGAGGTGCCGAACTCCTCGCCGAACTCCGAACCTCCCGCGCCCCCTCCAATCGAATCCGATTGGGCGCCGGTCATGGAGTTCACCGCTGCGGACATCTTTCAACACTCACCTTTCGGCGACATCTTGAGTTCGCTAAAGTATCCCTCGTTATCAGGAGAGCCCTGGCCGGACTACGGTCAGGACGGTTGGGATGCGGACGACGAAGAAATTCAAAGCCCACCCACCACCCACTTAGTAGCCACTGTCGACGATCTAACCGACATACTAGACTTCGACTATGAAGACATCGACGGTATGGACGACGATGCCAGAGACGACCAAGAACCAGCACCTACTGGGCACTGGAAAGCCACCTCATCATATGACATATACATGGTGGATATCCCAAAGGATGGGAATGGCGAAGGAACAGCAGAGGATGACCCCTCCAAGAAACAGCCCAAGCGCCGGCGTCGGCGGCGCCGCTCTAAATCCCGCCACAGCAAGAATGGAGATTCCGGCACCGGAGATAATAACACCCCAGAAAGTGCCGAAGACAACCCCCTCCAGCAAGATTCAGCGCAGGAGGACGGAGACGCCAGCCCTCATGAGAAAGCAGCAGACGAAGAAGTAGAGGATTACATGCCTCCCTCCGGAGACGAGGAAAGCCTCGACGACGACGAATTCGTCGTGCCTGAGGATCCCGTCGAACAAGAGCGTTTTAAACGCAGGCTTATGGCCATGGCAAACAGCCTCAAGAAAAAGCAGCGGCAGCTTAGAGCTGATCAAGATCTGCTAGCCGACAGATGGACTGAAGTCCTTGCGGCCGAAGAGCATGAGCTCGACCGCCCCTCCAAAAGCTACCCTAAACGCAAGCTGCTCCCCCGATTAGAGGAGGAGACATATGAATCTGCATCACCAGCAGACAATATGGCTGACCGACCACCCCGTGGCCGCGACATAGAGGACTCTAGGCCCTCCACCAAAACTGTACCCCGGCATCGCTCGAAAAGCACAAGGCCACAGGGGAATGCTCCGGACTTGCGAGATATATTGGAGGATAAGGCAAGACAATCAAGATCGATCTATGGATCGCGTGGGCGCCCCATGATACGCGATGACAACCGTCGCGCCGGACACAGTAAGTCCGGCCGGGCCGAACAAAATATACAAAGCTCTTTTGAACTCCGTCGTGATATCGCCCAATACAGAGGTGCCGCACACCCACTATGCTTCACAGATGAAGTAATGGATCATCAAATCCCCGAAGGGTTTAAACCCGTGAACATTGAATCTTATGATGGCACAACAGACACCGCGATTTGGATCGAGGACTATCTCCTTCATATCCACACGGCCCACGATGATGATCTCCACGCCATCAAATATCTCCCACTCAAGCTTAAAGGACCATCCCGGCATTGGCTTAACAGCTTGCCAGCAGAGTCCATTGGGAGCTGGGAAGACCTGGAAGCCGCATTCCTCAATAACTTCCAAGGCACGTACGTGCGACCACCAGACGCTGACAACCTAAGCCATATAATTCAGCAGCCAGACAAATTGGCCAGACAATTCTGGACACGGTTCTTAACCAAGAAAAATCAAATCGTCGATTGTCCGGATGCGGAGGCCCTCGTGGCTTTCAAACATAACATCCGCGACGAGTGGCTTGCCCGGCACCTGGGACAGGAAAAGCCGAAATCCATGGCAGCCCTCACATCACTCATGACCCGCTTCTGCGCGGGTGAGGACAGCTGGCTAGCATGCAGCAACAACCTCAGTAAAAATTCTAGCAGTCCGGATATCAAGGACCGCAATGGCAGGCCGCGTCGCAACAAAAACAAACATCGCATTAACGGCGACAATACTGAGGATACGGCAGTCAATGCCGGATTCAGAGGCTCTAAGCCCGGTCAACGGAAAAAGCCATTCAAAAGAACTACTCCGGGTCCATCCAATTTGGACCGAATACTCGACCGCTCGTGCCAGATACACGGCACCCCCGAAAAGCCAGCTAACCACACCAACAGGGACTGTTGGGTATTCAAGCAGGCAGGCAAGTTAATTGCCGAAAACAACGACAAGGGGCTGCATAGCGACGACGAGGAAGAGACCCGACCGCCGAACAATAGAGGACAGAAGGGTTTCCCCCCACAAGTGTGGACGGTGAACATGATATACGCAACCCACATACCCAAAAGGGAGCGGAAGCATGCACTCAGGGATGTATACGCGATGGAGCCAGTTGCCCCGAAGTTCAATCCATGGTCCTCCCGCCCAATCACTTTTGACCGAAGGGACCACCCCACCAGCATCCGCCACGGCGGATTCGCCGCATTGGTTTTAGACCCAATCGTTGATGGATTTCACCTCACCATAGTCCTGATGGACGGCGGCAGCAGCCTGAACCTGCTTTATCAGGATACAGTGCGCAAAATGGGCATAGACCCCTCAAGGATTAAACCTACAAAGACGACCTTTAAAGGCGTCATACCATGTGTAGAGGCCAATTGTACAGGCTCAGTTACACTGGAAGTGGTATTCGGATCCCCGGATAACTTCCGAAGCAAAGAGTTAATCTTCGACATAGTTCCATTCCGCAGCGGCTATCATGCTCTGCTCGGACGCACCGCGTTTGCAAAGTTCAACGCGGTACAGTACTACGCATACCTTAAGATCAAGATGCCAGGCCCTCGAGGAGTCATCACGGTCAACGGAAACACTAAACGCTCTCTCCAAACGGAGGAACATACAGCGGCTCTCGCGGCAGAAGTACAGTGCAGCCTCTTAAGGCAATTCTCGAGTCTGGCTGTTAAGCGACCGGACACGGCTAAACGCGCCCGGATTAACCTACAACAAGACCCCCTGGCACGTCCCGAGCACGCGTAGCAATGCGGCCCTAACCCCAGCCCCTGCAAAATTTCAAGACGGGTCCTTCGCGTACATCATTACGCTCTGAAGATATCATGGGCATAGGGGGAGGGGCACGACCACGATAGGCCCATAATGCGGCTTAACCACACCAGGGGCTCTCAAGTGTGTCGTTCTTTTTTATTTTCTTTATTTTTTACCCACAGGACCCCATTCATCAGAGGCTCTGTCCGGCAGTAGACCTGCCAAACTCACGATGCAACAGCCAGGGAAGGAGAAAGGCTACGATGAATATCCAGGTGGTCTCCATTATGAGCATTAAATCTGTTTTATACACCATTCTGCAGCCTACCCCTGGAGGGGGACATGTTTAATAGTCCCATCCCTTTCTTATCGCACCATTTGTATCGTTCTGCATTCACAACAGTATTTCTTGAATAAACAATGCACCTTTTGCTTACAATTGCATTCCTTTATTATACATATGTTCATTTATGACATGTTGCATCCGTACACTTTGGTACGGCTAAATACACTAGGGGCTTATGTTTCCCGCATCATGGTGCGATAAGTCCGAACACTTTCACAAGTGTGGCACCCCGAACTTATAGCATTATATGCATCGGCTCCGAATCATGTCTTGGGTCAATAGTTGGGTTTGCCCGGCTCCCATGTTTTGGTACCTTATGTTCCGTTGTATCGGCTAAGGTAGCACTGGGAGAACCACTGCGATTGCGCCCTAGTTGAGCTGGGCGAGCGCCTCAGTGGAGAAAGCTAAAACTGACCGTCATGATGAGGCAAGAGCCGGTCGCTGTTCGAGAGGTTTTTTGAGTCCCTAAAGACTTATGCCGCTTAGAGCGAGGAACCGGCTTTGTTCGGCCCAGGCGTGGATAGCGCCCCAAATTCGGCCTTCTGAACACTAGGGGCTTCGCCGAAATTTAAAATTATAGAATTCTATGGCTAAGTGAGAGTGTTCAAGCATTATAAGTCCGGTTGCCTTGTTCGTTGTGTTGAGCGCCTCCCTAGATGGACCCAAAAATGGGAACAAGAGTGCTCAAATTTATCCCGAACACCCCAGCACTCGTGGCATGGGGGCCGAAGCCGATGACTTGCCATCTCTCAGATTTGATAAACGGCCGCACAGAAGGTAATATTTTAAATTAACAAGCGTTGCTTAGCACATATGAACAAAGTTTTCAGCGCACAGGATAACAAAATGCGAGTCTACTCAAATATTACATCTTTGGAGCACTCACCCGCAATAGTGCGGGCACCCTTCAGAACAGTCTTATAATACATCTCGGGAGTACGATACTCCTTGCCCAGCGGTGGCGCGTCCGTCACAAGCTTCTCAGCATCCATCTTGCCCCAGTGCACCTTTGCGCGGGCAAGGGCCCGACGGGCACCTTCAATACAGGCAGAGTGCTTGATGACTTCAACCCATGGACACGCATCCACCAGCCGCCGCACCAGGCCGAAGTAGCTCCCAGGCACGGCCTCCTTAGGCCACAGCGGAACTATGAGGCCCCTCATGGCCTGTTCGACCACCTTGTGGAGCTCGACTAGCTGCTTCAGCTGGTCGCTAAGGGGCACCGGATGTCCGGCCTCAGCATACTAAGACCAGAAGACCTTCTCCGTCGAGCTCCCCTCCTCGGCCCGGTAGAAAGCGGCAGCATCGGACATGCTGCGAGGAAGATCTGTGAACGCTCCTGGAGAGCTCCGAATTCGGGTAAGTGATAGGTAATTCACACTCACATGCTTACTTTGCATGAAAAATGCCTTACCCGCTGCTATTTTCTTCAACGCCTCGATTTCTTGGAGGGCCTTGTAGGCTTCGGCCTTAGCGGCTTTGGCACTCTCAAGAGCCGATGCAAGATCAGACTCTCGAGTCTTCGAGTCACGCTCCAGGCTCTCATGTTTTTCTACGAGATCCTGGAGCTCTTGCTGTACCTCCGCCACCCGCGCCTCCTGCTTCTCTTGCTCGGTGCGCTCCACGGCCGCATTACGTTCGGCCGCGGACACCGCCTCCTTCAGGGTCGCCACCTCGGTCGTGGCACCTGCAATACCCATGTTATCCTTGTCAATTTTCTTGCAACCAAATCCTTTTATGTAAGGTACAATCTTAAATACGGTGTTATTCACCTTCCTTGTCCTCGAGCTGCTTCTTGGCACGGTCGAGCTCGTTCTCGGACCGCTCGAGGCTTTGCTTTAAAGTATTGACCTCCGCAGTCAGTGCGGCAGAGGTCAGCAGCACAACCTGCAACCCCATATTGACATATTTCATAACTCCTGTGTATATCTTTTTTGATCCTCAGTCCGGCTTTTCTTTCCGAATACCGAACCGAGCATCAGGGGCTACTGTCTATGCGGTACTATTCTACATATATCAAAATTCTTACCTCAAAGCCTGTTAGAAGGCTGCTGCAGGCTTCGGTCAGCCCGCTCTTGGCGAGCTGAACCTTCTGAATCACCGCACTTTTGAAGGTGCGGTGTTCCTATTCGATGGAGGTGCCGTTGAGCTCCTCCAGCAAGCTATCCGGCGCCTCCGGTTGGACGGAGGCCGCTGGCGTCACGGTCTTGCCCTTCTTACGAAGGGGCCGCCCGTCGGACTCCGGAGCCACTTCAGGTTCCGGTGCGGAGTCCGGCGCAAAGTCCGGGAGGTTGCCCTGCGGCACCTCCGGGGCCTCCCCCTCATGGCGGGTCCCTTCCCGGGATCCCACCTCGGCATCGTCCGCATCACGGGGGGTGGAGGCGGTCGGAAGGGAATCCATATCCGACGCACCCAAGGACCCGCTCGACGAAGCGGGAAAATCATCCTTGGGCGGACTGCAGGGTTGTATGCGGCATTAGAAAGACACTATGTGGCGAAAAGAAAAATCATGAAGTTATTCGGGAGTCTGGATACCTACGATCTCGCCAGGGGCTTGGCCCTTGGAGGCCAATCCTCGTCGTCATCACTGGCGTTGGCGGAGCAGTCCGGGGGAAGAGTCTTTCCCTTCTTGGACCCTTCGCCCCCCCCTTGTTGGGGAAGCCTTCCTTTTCTTCCCTCCCCCCGCTGGGGGAGAGGCCTTCTCCTCCTCCTCCTCGCCTTTGTGGGAGGAGTCTGCCTCGGAGTCATCGTCCGATGTCACCTGAAAATGGGAACTCTTCCGAGTTCCCGTGGCCTTCTTCTTGGCCTTCTTCTCAGGCACCACGTGGGGTGCCGGAGCCAGCAGCCCCGTTAAGCGGGCGTCCGTTGGGTCCTCTGGCAATGGGGCCGGACAGATAGTCTGTTCAGCCTTCTTCAGTCAGTCCTGACAGAGGAGAGGGAGTTTAGATCCTGCATAGAGTCAAACTATGGAAAACAAGTGTCTCGTAAAGGGCAAAATCGCTTACCTCGCTAGCCGGATGCTGCGAGCTGAATCCGCGATCTTCGGTAGCGGATGCGGGGGCCTCGGCACCTTTAAACAGCACCCTCCAGACATCTTCGTACGTAGTGTCGAAGAGCCCGCTCAAAGTCTGGTGCTGCGCCGAATCGAACTCCCACATACTGAAGCCCCGTCGTTGGCACGGGAGAATCCGACGGATAAGCATGACCTGGACTACGTTGACAAGCTTGAGCTTCTTGTTCGCTAGCTTTTTGATGCAGGCTTGGAGTCCGGTCAGCTCCTCCGAATCACCCCATGTCCGGCTGCTCTCTTTCCAGGAGGTGAGCCATATGGGGATGCCAGATCTGAATTTGGGGGCCGCTGCCCATTCAGTGTCACGTGGCTCGGTGATATAGAACCACCCCGATTGCCATCCCTTAATGGTTTCCACGAAAGTGCCCTCAAGCCAAGTAACGTTGGGCATCTTGCCCACCATGGCGCCTGCGCACTCCGCTTGGCTTCCCTTTACCACCTTCGGCTTGATACTGAAGGTCTTGAGCCACAAGCCGAAGTGGGGCTGGATGCAGACGAAAGCCTCACACACGATGATAAACGCCGAGATATTGAGGATAAAATTCGGGGCCAGATCATGGAAATCCAGGACGTAGTAGAACATGAGCCCCGGACAAAGGGATGGAGTGGGAAGCCCAGTACGCGGAGGAAATGGGGAAGAAATACTACCCTCTCGTGGGGTCTGGGGGTGGGGATGAGCTCTCCCTCGTCGGGGAGCCGGTGCGCGATGTTGCTGGACAGATATCCGGCGCTGCGCAGCTTCTGGATGTGCCCCTCTGTAACGGAGGAGGCCATCCACTTGCCTCCCGCTCCGGACATAGTTGGACAAGGTTGAGGTGAGATGTGCGGACTTGGGCGCTGGAGCTCGAGTTCACGGAGATGGATAAGCCAAGGAGGAAGAAGGTGCGGGTAAAAGGGTTGGATCTTTATCCCCTTATATGGGCGGACGGAAACATGCGTCCCCACCGGCCTGATAAAGCTCGCTTATCTCCCAAGCGCCGCAATCAATGGCGCGGTTGGGTTACCCACGTCCGTATTGATGGGAATCCCGGAATAAGGGGAACACGATCTCTGCTTCGACAAGACGTGCCAAGGAAACTGCTTTGCTAAACACGCTGAGGTGGTACAATAGAAATGATTCGAGTAAAGGCTTGGTAGTGGTGTGATGTCACGCCACGAAATACGTCAGCAGATTGAACTTGTGTAAATATTATTCTCTCTACGGTGGTATGTGGAATTTATTTGGCAGAGCCGGACACTATCCTGGTATTCACAATCTTCTATAAATTATTCGGAGAAGGAACCCGCCTTGCAATGCCTAAGACAACATGCACGTCGGACTCGTCATCATTGAAGCCTGGTTCAGGGGCTACTGAGGGAGTCCTGGACTAGGGGGTGTCCGGATAGCCGAACTATCATCATCGGCCGGACTCCAAGACTATGAAGATACAAGATTGAAGACTTCGTCCCGGGTCCGGATGGGACTTTCCTTGGTGTGGAAGGCAAGCTTGGCGATACGGATATGTAGATCTCCTACCATTGTAACCGACTTTGTGTAACCCTAGCCCTCTCCGGTGTCTATATAAACCGGATGGCTTTAGTCCGTAGGACGAACAACAATCATACCATAGGCTAGCTTCTACGGTTTAGCCTCCTTGATCTCGTGGTAGATCTACTCTTGTAATACCCGCATCATCAATATCAATCAAGCAGGACGTAGGGTTTTACCTCCATCAAGAGGGCCCGAACCTGGGTAAAACATCGTGTCCCTTGTCTCCTATTGCCATCCGCCTAGACGCACAGTTCGGGACCCCCTACCCGAGATCCGCCGGTTTTGACACCGACAATCGTCCTTGTAGTTTTTGCCAGCTGCATAACAGGTAACAGCGACCGATTAGTATATTTGAAGTGCATAGGGCAGGTGATGCTGGACGGTTTTAAAGGTGACAAGTACCTAGGCCATGGCGGGTGCTTGGCATCTCTCCAGACGTTGGGAATCAGGTTAGAAACGTCGAGGGTGATGACGCTGTGCTGGCTGTCGGGGTCCAGTAAGGAGATCTAGAACCGTCGAGTAGGGTGTTTGTGGAGCGGCTCCGGTAGGGTGGACTATGGTGTGGGCGAAGTGTATCTGTGCCGTGGACGAGGGCGTAGGTGAAGCTGCTCCGGTGGTTGGGTTAAGTATGGTGTCGACGACGTGGATCTACGGCCGTGGACGGGGCGTCAGAAGCTGGTCCAGTGGTTGGGTTAAGGATGGTGTCAGACGATGCAGATCTGTGGTCGTGGACGGGGCATCAGAAGCTACTCCGGTGGTTGGGTTAAGGCTGGTGTCGATGATGCGGATCTGCGGCCGTGGACGGGGCATCAGAAGCTGCTCCGGTAGGTTGGATGATGGTGCGAGGAAGCGGATCTGAGGCCGTGGACTTGTGAGTTGGCAAAGCGGCCCCAGTAGGGTTGAGAATGGTATAGGTGAAGCTACTCCGGTAGGGTTGACGATGGTGTCGGCGAAGCGGCTCCAGTAGGGTTGAGGAAGGTGTCGGCGAAGCGGCTCCGGTAGGGTTTAGGAAGGTGTCGGCGAAGAGGATTAGAGGCCGTCGACGGGGGCGTCGGTGGGGCGGGTCCGGGGGGTGTGGACGAAGCGTCTTCGGTGGGGAGTATGAATGAGCCGCTGCAGATGCGCGGCGGTTGACGAGAGTACCGGCAAAGCAGATCCAGCACCGTGGACAAGGCCGGCACTGAATGGGCTATGGTACAGTGGTGGATGAGCAGTCTACTTGTTTCTAGGGGAGGTGGGAGGAGTAGATGCAGCCGTAGAAGCAGATCCGGCGAGGTGGACGCCGCTGGCAGTGAATGGGCTATGGTACGCCGGTGGATGAGCAGTCTAGGGTTTCGAGAGGGGAGGGGAGAAAGGGCGATGAAGTACGGACGGTGTGATGTAAGATGCTCTGGTGCTGTGGAGTTAGTCGTTTTTGCGGGAGAGGGAGAGGAAATGGGGGTGCCGTGTAGTCGTGGGAACTGGAAGTTACCAAAGCAGCCCTGACCTATCATGTAGATGAGGGCGGTATTGTAACTGTTGGTCTCCGTGCACCAAGGACAAAAGGGGGATTTCGCATGCTAAAGACTAAGGTGGCGGAAATTTTAGAAGGAGGCGGGAGATTTTGCCACCCGTGGGATTGTTCGTATCCAATTTCAACTAATTTTGGATCGTGCTAGCGGGAAGGTCATGCTAGACTGTGTACACGGGGCACACGTCAGTAGTTAATAACTGGTGTAAAGTCCGCCCCAGAAAAAAAGACAATAACTCGGGATGATGCGCCGATAACTTGGACGTTCACACGGGCGTGGCCAATCGTACGGGCGTAGTGGCGCGTCTCAAAAAAAGGGATCAAACGCTCAACCTATGTATTTCTTGTGTAAATAGATAATTTAGTTCCATTGGTTATTTACTTTAAACATAATGCATTGACGTGTTAGTGTAGAGGTGCACAAAAAGAAATGGATATTGTAGTTAGCTACTTAAAAGTGTTACCTCATATGATTACATAGCCTCCATTTCATAAATTGCGTACTCGTTGAATTCATATATGAATATTACATATATTACTTCAAAATAGAAACTTAAATCATCCAAGACTAATGAATTTGAATGCAAGAGTAACAATGGTGCATGTGCATGATAGCTACATTGGTTGTTTGAAGAAACATCACTGTAACTTTGGCATGCACAACTCAAAAGGTTTATTTAAATAGAAAAAAATGTGATATGTGAGTGTCCAATCTTTACAGCGTTGAATCGATATTGTACCTTTGGCCACGATACAAAGTAGATATTGACTTATGTTCAAGCGATGCACGTCCACGATCGCTAGATAGTGATACGTGAATGAATTGTGCAATCTCTCTCACATGCATACATATCTCATTTCCCTGTGGGCATTGGAATCACACACGCGCACTTTGTGTATTTCTCTCCCTCCGTCAGGGTTAAATTCGCCTTTCTACCCCGTCCTACAAGTCTCTCACACAGAAATACACACGCTCTCTATGTCTAACACACCCACCCCTTTAGTTCCGCCCACCCGCAGCCACTAATGTCTCAAAGTATAATAATGTCTCTCACACATATGCTATCTACCCATCCCTTAATATAGCTAGATATGTGTCACACAAACTCCTTCTCCCTACTAGCAAGATGCCCAGGCGTTGCACGGAACAACAAGATGCATTTGTATGAGAAGTTTATCTTGTGGGAGAAAAGGATGAACGAGGGAATGCCTTATTTGCAAATGCGGAGAGGGGTGTGGGTATCTTTTTGCAAAATTGCCATATTTTCCTTCCTGTTTGTCGGATATAAATCGGATGGCCTATATTGCAGGATGGCAGGAACACCATCATCACCAACTCTATTTTTTATAAGAGTAGAGATATGTGAGTGTCACTGCCCCCCCCCCACACACGCCCACACTTCCCAACACCGAAGGAGTAGGGTGACACCTCGATCTTGATACTAATCTATCGACTGGCTTCTCTCTCAAACATACACACACACACACACTACCCGGCACCGAAGGAGTAGGGTGACACCTCGATCTTGATACTAATCTATCAACTGGAT
>NC_057813.1:677215194-677268146 GCF_018294505.1 Triticum aestivum | reverse complement strand
GACAACTCGATCTAATCATAATCTATCAATTGGTTTCTCTCTCAAACATTGTGTCTCGGTGCCTCGCTCGGTAGCCCCCTCGATATGTAGACTTCTCGCACGCGCACAGCTGTAGTGACGATGACGCTGAACCCCGTGTGCCTTGTTTTTACCGGCCTCATGTGATAGTTTTCACCCTATTTTCTGTTAATTAACAAGGCAACCTTTTCTTTGTTACTACTAGTGAATCTGAAATCATTCGGAGCAGACATAAAATATATCAGTTCAACCCAATTATCGCAGCAACTATTTTAAAAGAAATTAGCTAGTTGCATGTGCGTTGCACGGAACATCAAGATGCATTTGTATGAGTACTTTATCTTGTGAGAGAAAAGGCTGAACGAGGGAAGGCCTTATTTGCGAACGTGGAGAGACGTGTGGGTATATTTTTGCAAAATTGCCATAGTTTCTTTCCTATCCGTTAGATATAAATCCGACGGCCTATATTGCAGGATGGCACGCACACCATCATCACCAACTATGTTTTCTACTCCCTCCGTCCGAAAATACTTGTCATCAAAATGGATAAAAATAGATGTATCTAAAACTAAAATACGTCTAGATACATTTCCTTTTATCCATTTTGATGACAACTATTTCCGGACGGAGGGAGTATTTGTCTTTTTAGAGATTTCAACAAGTGACTATGACCGGACCTTACCAACATACTCAAAAAAGTAGTCCATAATTTTGATGTTATCCTCTTTTCTTGGCGGTGCAGTGCCATCTGGATACCTCATAAATAAATCAACGACAAATCCGACCCCTTCCTGAAAAGACATACGTAGCAAAATGAGTGAATCTACACTCTAAAATATGTCTACATACAGATCCGTATGTGGTAGTCCATTTGAAATCTGAAAAAGACAAATATTTAGGAACGAATGGAGTATATATAAGAGTAGACATGGAGATATATCTCCAGCATGGTCTACAACAAAAATGTGTTGGGCTGGTTAGCGCCGGATGCTCGCAACGCGATGACATGAGTTCGAATTCTGTCTTTTAACTTTAGATTTTTATATTATGTATTACTCTACTTATTTAATATATACTTCTTTCGCTACTGTACTCATAGTGGAACCCACAGAGTACTTAGAATATTAAGGATGGACTTGTTTCTTTTTAACTTTCTGTACGAAGCTGTAACCACCCTGCAAGTCACGTGTACACTGTACATGCAATTAACTTTTTATAGAGGGACAATCATACAGGCAATTAAGTCAAATGGATTGGATGTCACTCTATTATTTCCAACATAAAGAGCATCTCCAATGGCAGCCGGCAAATTTCCTCCTGCTTCCTTCCGCGGAGGACGACATCAAACGCCAGGGGCATACATTTTTACAACTCTAACCAACCAGATGAAATTCGTGCAAACACGGACTGATTTCATATAAGCATGAAGGATTTCGTATAAAAAAGTCGGATCTTCATATAAACATGATGGATTTCATTACATTTACATGAACTAAGAGGTGCCAATCCGGCTCTCTTATATAATTAATACTCCCTCCATCCGGAAATACTTGTCCTAGAAATGGATATATCTAGACTTATTTTAGTTCTAAATGGCCGCCCGCGGATCCCTTTCTCTTCCTCATGTCCGTCAGACACTTGCGGGGTCTACGAAGGTCCTTGGACGAGACGAAGCAGCAAACAAACCACCTGAATTCGCGGTCATCGCCTCGGCGGTGGCCTTCATGGGTCCCAAGTGGCAGCGGCCTCCCGTGTTCTACTTCTCCTCGATGATGGCGGCGGACACGGAGAAGCTGGCCACCGACTCGTCGCTCTCCATGCCCCCGGCTTCTGTCTTTTCCTGCATGGCGCTGCCGCAGGCACGGGAGGCGCGCCCACAGACACGGGAGGCGCGGCCACCGCAGACACTGGTAGTGCGGTACAACGCGGTAGCGACGGCGCCCATACCGGCGTGCTCGCCGCCGTGCCGGCATGGAGCAACTCGCCACTCTTCACCGAGCTAAACTGGAGAGGCGAGTTGCTGAACCATGCACCTGCTTGGGGCGGCAGCTGGCTCCGTCGGGCCAAGCGAGGTTGGTGAAGCACCGAGCGGCCTCGCCCGTATCCGGAGGGCTCGGCGGGCCACCCAGCCGGGTAATATGCCGGAGAATGGCTCATCGGAAGGCATCGGAAGGGTGGAGAAAATGGTGAAGGAGGAGATGGGGGAGCGGCGGAGGGGTGCGATTCTTGCCTGATGTCTGTCTGGCCTCGTGTAAATAGAGGGCGGACGGTAGGAGCTTGGCCGGCGTCTGGCCTCATTTAAACTGAGGGCGGATGGGAGGAGCTAGGACGGTGTTGCGTTTAATTCTGGCCCGCTCATGAACGGACGTGTGGCCGGAGTGGGATTCTCAGTTTGCATGTGGGTTTAACGGAGGGATTTAATGGAGGCGGCGCAGTACTATTCGATTTGACAGCATTAACTAGCCGTCAAATCACAAAGGCCCTCGCCTCTCGTGAAACCGACCGAGCTAGACTGCCCCGCCCTCTAGCCTTTTAAAAAAATGTATATACTCCACTTTTGTATAGTAGTAGTATCAATGGATTGCGCCATGGAGCAAAACTTGAAATTAAAAAAAGGTGGTACATATAGAGAGCGCTCGTGAACTATGTGTCATTTACATGGCAATAAATAAAGTACTACATGATACTAAGGCTGGTCGTAATGGGAGTATCATAGGTAGTATCATGCATGCCAACTAAGCAATTTTGATGAGGTGTCATTGAATTAAATGAGGAAAGAGGAGCTTGAGTATCATATACTACTTTGTGTCATGCATGGCAATAAATGTAGTCCTATATGATACCAACATATGATACCATGCATTACGGATGTAGTATCATACACTAGTATCATATGCATGATACTAGTATATGATACTCCCCATTACAAGCAGCCTAATATATGATACATGGCGCAGGAGTACTAAGTATTATTAATACAGTTTTGCTAGAACTCATCTAGATGAGATATAATTTGGTCTCATTCATCTTTTATATCCATTGGATGTGATGCTATAAGATGCATGTGTGCTGACGTGGGTTGTATTTGTTCTTGTGCAACGAACTGACCACTGCATGTCATGTTTGATAGTCTCAAGTCATTAAAAGCATACAAGCCCTACATCTCTTCTAGGTTGATTCCTCTATTTATGTAAAAAAATAAGAAACAATGTGAGAGTTAATGCACCACGCCTATGTGTTTACTAGTATTTGGTTTTCGTAAGATGACTTAATACTCACCTAGACGGAGGGAGTATTCGATTTGACAGCGGGCAGCGCAGTTCCCAATACGGCTTTAATGCAGACGAGGGAGGGTGAGGGAGTCCTGGACTAGGGGGTGTCCGGATAGCCGAACTATCATGATCAGCCGGACTCCAAGACTATGAACATACAAGATTGAAGACTTCATCCCGTGTCCGGATGGGACTTTCCTTGGCGTGGAAGGCAAGCTTGGCGATACGAATATGTAGATCTCCTACCATTGTAACCGACTCTATGTAACCCTAGCCCTCTCCGGTGTCTATATAAACCGGATGGCTTTAGTCCGTAGGACGAACAACAATCATACCATAGGCTAGCTTCTAGGGTTTAGCCTCCTTGATCTCATGGTAGATCTACTCTTGTAATACCCACATCATCAATACCAATCAAGTAGGACGTAGGGTTTTACCTCCATAAAGAGGGCCCGAACGTGGGTAAAACATCGTGTCCCTTGTCTCCTGTTACCATCCGCCTAGACGCACAGTTCGGGACCCCCTACCCAAGATCCGCCGGTTTTGACACCGACATTGGTGCTTTCATTGAGAGTTCCTCTGTGCCATCGCAATCAGGAGGGATGCCTTTTCCCGTCTTTAAAGACGGTGCCGTCGTCAAGGGAGCTTTGGCCCCCGGCCAAACTATCCGGCTAGGCGGTTTTCTTATGACCGCCTGTTCGGCCGCCGCTCCGACAATGACCTCTCGAGTCATCAAAAGCGATCTTCACGTCAACTCGGAATTCGCCGAGTAGCTAGATCCGATGGAGCTCTCCTCTGTAAATGAGCTCTTGGATCGCATCGCCGCCCTGGGAGTCTCCACGGACTACGATCAGATTGGGCTTAAAACCGATCTGAGAGAAATCAACTCTCCCCAGGCTACCCACCATGTTGTCGTGGTAGAGGAACAACGCGGCGACTCTTCCTCTATGTTAAAGACCAGTTATGTCCGGATTCCCAATCCCTTCATGCCGGATTCCCGCGAAGGGACGGATGTCAATCAAGTACTGAACCTAAAGTCAGGCATCGGACCAGATTTGTTGGATAACATTCAGCAATCCAAGCTTCCAAATCCGGAAACTTCTCGGCCTTTCAGCCTCAGATCGGGCGGGGTTCCGAATTTAATTCCACCCGCCCACCCAAACATAAGCGATCTATCTCAAATACGGCAAGAGCCCGATGAAATAGTACATCACTACTGGGCCAGATTCCTCCTGGTCATGGACAGGATAAAAGACTGCCATGAGGAAAGCGCAATCTCAATTTTCTGCAACAATTGCACGGACAAGGGAATCATGAACGCCATAAGTCGTCGCGAAGTTACATGCTTCGCCGATCTGGCGACCATAGTACAAAAATACTGTGCGATGGAGAGTGCCGGGAAAACCGAAACCAGGTTTTGGGACAATCCGGCCCTGAATACAACCCTAGTTCGAAATAAAAGGGTGCGTCAAACTCAAGCACCTGGGTTAAAAACCAAAGAGCAAAAACCCCTTAAAGGGCACGGAACCGTACTGGAGGGATGGCTCAACGGACCCTGTAAAATCCACAGTACGGAGGGCGCCACTCCAACACATAGCCTTCGAGCATGTTGGATATTACGGCAGGTGGCCAAAAGTGGCGAAGGCTTTCTAGCCACGGGCAACCAGCCCAACAGTACCAGTACGGTATTAACAGTCTTCAAGACATTCATATCAAATAACATGCGGAAATGAACAATCCGCAGCCTCGCCGAAGTCTACCAAGTAGCAACAACAAATCCATGGAGCGACACGGCCATCACCTTCAATGCCAGCGACGAACCTAAATTCCGAACAGCTCGAGCACCAACCGCATTGGTCCCCAGTCCGATAGTGGACGGCTTTCGTCTTACCAAGGTACTCATGGATGGCGGCAGCGGATTAAACCTCATCTACGAGGAAACCCTCCAAAAAATGGAAATTGACTGGAGCCGCATTGAGCGAAGCAGCACAACCTTCAGAGCAATAATCCCTAGTCGAGAAGTACGCTGCACAGGAAAAATCACACTAGACATAGTGTTCGGCTCGCCGAACAATTACAGGTCCGAAGAGGTCACGTTCCAAGTGGCCCCATTCGGCAGCGGATATCACGCCTTGTTAGGGCGAGAGGCATTCACAATCTTCCAAGCTATACCCCGTTACGGGTACATGAAGCTCAAAATGCCCGGGCCCAATGGAATAATCACTCTTGTCAGTGATCCAGACATAGCACTCCGCGCTGAAAATAAGACAGCCGCACTGGCCCTAGAGGCATTATCCGAAGCCCTAGCGGCCGAGGAACTCACTGCGCTGCGCTCCATGGTGGATAGGGACGATGCAATACTCGATAAGAGGTCTAAGTCCACCTCTTTTAAACCAGCAGACGAAATAGTCAAATTCTAAGTCCATCCAACGGACCCTACAAAGACGGCCTCCATTGGGGCACAATTACATCCTAATGTAGAAGCCGCACTACGAGAATTCCTTCGGGAAAATTGGGACATTTTTGCCTGGCACCCTTCAGACATGCCAGGAATCCCACGCAGGCTGGCAGAACACAGCCTAAATATCCTAAAAGGATTCAAGCCAGTCAAACAGGCTCTTCGGCGATTTTCCGAACCCAAAAGATAGGCAATGGGAGAGGAGCTAGCCAAACTCTTAGAAGCCGAATTCATCAGAGATATAAAACATCCGGACTGGCAAGCCAACCTGGTAATGGTACCAAAAAAGGACAAATCCTGGCGCCTTTGTGTCGATTTCAAAGACCTTAACAAGGCCTGTCCAAAGGACCCTTTCCCTCTCCAAGCATCGACCAAATCATCGACGCCACCGCAGGGCACAATTCATTGTGCTTCCTCGACGCATACTCCGGATACCATCAAATCAAGATGGCGAAAAAATACCAGGTCGCAACGGCATTCATTACTCCGTACGGACCATTCTGCTTCAACACAATGCCCTTCGGACTCAAAAACACCGGCGCAACATATCAGCGCATGATTCAGACATGTCTGGCCACCCAGATAGGCAAAACAGTGGAGGCGTACATAGACGATGTGGTCGTTAAGACCAAACACGTCGAAACTCTAATAGACGATTTGAGGCTTACATTCGACAACCTCCGAGCATACGACATCAAGCTCAACCCGGAAAATGTGTTTTCGGCGTACCAGCCGTAAAGCTCTTGGGCTTCATTGTATCCGGTAGAGGACTTGAAGCAAACCCAGCCAAGATCCGGGCTCTGTCACAATTGGATATCCCAAAAGACCTCAAACAAATACAAAAATTGACGGGATGCGTGGCGGCTCTAAGCCGCTTCATCTCCCATTTGGGAGAAAAGGCGCTGCCCCTCTATCGCCTCCTCCGGCGCACCGAACACTTTGAATGGACGGATGCTGCCACGTCCGGACTCGAAGAAATTAAGGCCATGTTGTCACACCCACGATACGGCTATATTTCCCACGTGTCGAAGCACGACTTAGAGGCATAACCGCATTGTGGTTTTGTCGCAAGAAGGGTCATCTTCACACAATCCCATGTAATGAACAAGAATGGGATAAAGAGTTGGCTTACAATCGCCACTTCACACAGTGAACATAAATAAATCATACATCATTCGGAGTACACACATAGTCCGACTACGGACGAAGCCAAAAGAAAATAAGATAACCCAACTTCTAGATCCCCGATTGCCCCAACTGGGCTCCACTACTGATCAACATGAAACGAAACATAGCAACGACCAAGACCTTCGTTGAGCTCCCATCTGAGATTGGTTGCATCTCCTGCACTGGTATCATCGGCACCTGCAACTGTTGTGCTAGTATCTGGTGAGTCACGAGGACTCAGCAATCTCAAAACCCGCCAGATCAAGACTATTTAAGCTTATGGGTAGGAAGTGGTAAAGTGGTGAGGTTGCAGCAGCGACTAAGCATATATGGTGGCTGGCATACACAAATAAGAGCGAGAAGAGAGCAAACGGAACGGTCGTGAAGCTAGCAATGATCAAGAAGTGATCCTGAACTCCTACTTACGTCAAACATAACCCAAAACCGTGTTCACTTCCCGGACTCCGCCGAAAAGAGACCATCATGGCTACACATGCTGTTGATGTATTTTAATCAGATCTGGTGTCAAGTTATCTACAACCGGACATTAACAAATTCCCATCTGCCTCATAACCGCGGGCACGGCTTTCGAAAGTTTAAACCCTGCAGGGGTGTCCCAACTTAGCCCATCACAAGCTCTCACGGTCAACTAAGGATATTCCTTCTCCCAGGAAGACCCGATCAGCCTCGGAATCACGGTTCGCAAGACATTTCGACAATGGTAAAACAAGACCAGCAAGACCACCCGCTGTGCCGACAAATCCCGATAGGAGCTTCACATATCTCGTTCTCAGGGCACACCGGATAAGCTAAGCGTACAGGTACCGACGTAATCCAAGTTGCCAAGGAATGGTCCCGCACGGTGCTCTAGTTTGGACCAACACTCGGAGGAGCACTGGCTCGGGGGGGGGGGGTAAAATAAAGATGACCCTTGAGTCTACAGAACCCAAGGGAAAAAGGCTTAGGTGGCAAATGTTAAAACCAATGTTGGGCCTTGCTGGAGGAGTTTTATTCAAAGTGAACTGTCAAGGGGGTCCCATAAATCACCCAACCGCGTAAGGAACGCAAAATCCGGGAACATAGCACCGGTATGACGGAAACTAGGGCGGCAAGAGTGGAGCAAAACACCAGGCATAAGGCCGAGTCTTCCACCCTTTACCAAGTATATAGATGCATTAATTAAATAAGAGATATTGTGATATCCCAACATAATCCTGTCCATCATGGAGCAATCTTCAACTTCACCTGCAACTAACAACGCTATAAGAGGGGCTGAGCAACAGCGGGTAACATAGCCAAACAATGGTTTACTAGGAAGGGTGAAAAGGTTAGAGGCTGACATGGCAATATGGGAGGCATGGTAAACAAGTGATAGGTAGCGCAGCATAGCAATAGAACGAAGCAACTAGCAAGCAAAGATAGAAGTGATATCGAGGGTAATGGTCATCTTGCCTGAGATCCCGCAAGGAAGAAGAACGTAGTCGAACGAATCCTCACAACTCCGGAACGAAACCGAATCTAATGAGAGAAGCAAACCGGAAAGAAGCAAACAATATGGTAAACACACAAGCATAAACATGTCATGATGCACAAACAAGTATGATGCATGTCCGGTTTAATGGGGCATGGCATGGCAAAGTGCAACAAACAATACTACAAGTTAAGTGGAGCTCAATATGCAACGACTTGCATATTGACGAAACACCACTTTCAAATATTTAGTTCTCTCTCATTTAGGCTAACCAACAATATTAAATGTTGTCAAACATGGCAAGAGGTGAAACATAATTGAACTAACTATTTAGGCAAGCTTAAATGAGGCCGGAAACAACAAACAACAATTCCGGAAAATCCCCATATCATTTAGCAATTTAATGCAAACAACAATTTTAAACATTTTAAATGTTGTTATCATGATGCGGATGACATATACAAGTTTATGCAATTTATGAAAAGGTTGACATAAGCATGTTACGAGGCCTTTGTCGCCATGGCGGAAGGAAAAAGGTGCCACGGCGGTGAAACGAAAATGGTGCCACGGCAACATTCCGGTCCCGATAACTCATGGAGATACCGGTGCAAAAGAAGTGGGCGTGAGCGAGTCATGCAAGATGGTGGGGTGATCCCGGATTACCTGGTTCCCACGGGACGGCGGCATGGCAAACGAGGAACGTGCAAAGACCTCTCTCGGACACGGTGCAAACACGGGCATCTCATACAACACACAAGCATTCGTTCACGGGCGGTCGTCATCTCGGGATTATACCTGTGAAGCGTGCATTTCGGAGGGGTTCGGGTTCGGTACGATGTAGAGGAAGTAGTCGTTCTTGCAGCAGTCGTAGTGGAAGTAGTTGTACTCGTGTCATAGTGGAAGTAGAGGTACATGACGTCTTGTCGAAATCACGGCAACGGTAGTTGTACACATTTTCGTAGATGTTCAGGTCGATGGTAATGGTACACGTTTCAGAGACGAACTTGATGAATCCAACGTCTTCGGGGCGACGGTAGTGGAAGTAGCGGTACACGTTTCGTAGTTGTTCGGGGTCACGGCGAGGAACTTGACGTCCACGGAATCTTCGAGGTCGACGGTAGTGGTACACGGGGTGGAATGCGGGGTCCGGCGAGGTAGGCACAGGCGTGGCCATGGACGATGGCGAGGAGGGTTGAGGGCGGCGCCGCTCATGGTCGCAGCGACCGGACTCCAGCGACAAGGAGGAGGCAGAGGGGAACGAGACGAGGCCGCGGCGCTCCTCTCTCTCTCTCTCTCTCTCTCTCTCTCTACGACGGCGCATCGAGGGAGGAGGGGATCGAGCAGGGCACTCCCTGGCGATGTGCGGTGTATGTGTGTGCGTGGCGGCGGGCAGAGGGAACGAGACGAGGATGGGGATCGAGCAGGAGGCTCTCCCCTGGCGCTAGGGTTAGCGAGGGAGAGAGGTTGGGCTGGCCTTCGGGGCTAGGGTTAGAGCTGGGCCTTGAGAGGCAAATGGCCCGGCGCGGGCGACTGGGCTGCTGGGCTTCTTCCTTGCCCTTCTTTAACTCTTTAGCAGAAAAGAAATTAGAGGGAAGAAAAAGAAAGAGAGGGTTAGGGAAAGAATTTGAGAATGAAGACAATTTTCCTGGACTCATAAAAATGAGCTTGATCCAAGAAAACTATAAATGAGCATGATACGAAGATTGGATTCGAACTCGTTTGAAATAAATTCAAATGAGTTTGAATAAGAAGTGCCGTTTGAAAGGTCCAAAAATGTTCGGATTTTTGGTGGAGCTCCGGAAAATGGTAAAAGAATTATTGACAAGGTTAGAGAGTCAAAACTTGAAGAAGAAAAGGCCAAGGGATTTAATATGCAAGTGGGTTCATGGGTGATTCCAAAACAATGGAATATTTTATAATATCTCCCTAAATATCGGGAGGGTATGTTTTAAAGAGAACCCACCATGTGAGTTTCCTCAATTTAAATGGATCGAAGATCCATACAGTTTATTTAGTTGAGTTGGAAAGATTAAAGACATAAAGACATGATGCCATGCACATGATGCAACGAAGAATGCAACAAGCAAAAACAAATCACACAACGAATCTCGGAAACCCTAGAAGGCATCTAAAGCTCCGGTCTTGGGGCATTACAACACTCCACCACTACAAGAGGATCTCGTCCCGAGATCTAGGATGGCACCGGAGAGAAACGGAAGAGGAAGAGAATAGGTAAAACTAAGTTGCTTCTTTGACAAACGAGTGAAACCAATGAACCTTGAGAGGTTGAGAAGTTGAAAGAAAGAACACAAGGGAGTTGAACACGATTGAGAGCACTGCGGTAGAA
This sequence comes from Triticum aestivum, assembly GCF_018294505.1. NCBI lineage: Eukaryota > Viridiplantae > Streptophyta > Magnoliopsida > Poales > Poaceae > Triticum > Triticum aestivum. Next base: position 677,257,413 of record NC_057813.1, on the reverse strand, counting down.
AAATAGAAACAAGGAACACCATGTGAACCTTGGAGGTTGCAAAGCTATGAATGACGAGTACAATGGACAAGAAGGAATTGTAACCACTCTAGTTGAAACGAGATAAACAAGGAACAAGGAAGATCAAATTCGGACAGCACTCCGGTTGAACATGGAAGGAATATAACATGAACATGAGAAGATGGGATGATACCTGATGAAATCAACAACATACTGCCTCCGGAACTATTGAAAGAATGGCACAAGGGGTAAGAAGGATTTCAGACAGCACGCCGGTTGAGAAAGGAGGCAAAACTTGATAAGATGAAAGAACTTGAATGAGAACACAACACTCCGGTTAAATGCATAAGCACGAAAAGAACATGATCCTCAATACGAGAAGAGGAGTGCAGAGAGCAACATCACAATGCCTCTGAAACAAATAATAGAAGATAGATCATTGGAATAACGGAAAGGAGAAGAAAATGCCAACTTCTGCCACAAATGAGCTTGGAAAGCACCCTTCCAAGAAGGTTACAACGGGGTTGTTGGGAAAAAACCAACAACAAAATGAATAATATTGTAGTGGACTTATGGAAAACATTTCAAAATTATGAGGTGACAACCGGCCACTAACGGAAACAATTACTTGCTTGAGATCAATGAAGAGATGAAAACTGCTTTCGCCGAGAGGATAGGAGAAAACTTGGATCATTGATAAGCACCACAATACAACATTCCTTAGGGAAGGCTTTTAGGTGAAATATGACACAAGATAACTCCAACTAAGAGATTGATGGATTTAAAATACCTCATTCTTGACAACATGTGAATCACGAAACATGAATGGAAATTGCCAACAATGATATAACACCACCTCAAAAGATAAGGTAGAAAGAACTGCACTTGAAATGCAAGAAGAAGAATACTTGAACTCCCCAAAACAAAACATGTGTTGAGCACCATGTTTATTTTAGATTGTAGCTTGGCGGATCTTAACTTCGAGAGAAATCTTGAAGAACAATTGAAGAATGAAAAGAATCCTTGACGAACCACCATGTAGAGCCTCCATGAAGAACTTCGGTAATAAAAGGATGATAAAACGAAAGGAAAGTTGAAAACACAAAGTGAAGCCTTGCGATGATTTAGATGGAGCTTCGCGACAAGATAATGCGGAAAAACTTGGAACTCCAGAAAGAAAAGATGAAACACAAGAAACCGAGAATGTGATATGATGAACAACTCTAGAAAGAAGAAACTAGATCACTTGGATGAAACAATAATAAGAATTACGTTATGCCTATCCTTCACCAATTTAAATTGATGACAAGCAACGGATTTGGCATATTACTTATTCTCGTAGAAAGGATTAAGAGAGACATAGCGTAAACTTGAGAAGGTCTTCAACAACCACCCGTAGGATTTGGAAACAACGAATGAATTGATATGATAACAAAGGAAGTCAAATCTTGAACGAACAACCGTAAGAATTGAAAATGAAAGTAGCAAAGGCACAAATCACCGGGAAGAATGGGAAAAACGAATGAAGATACTTTAGGGGATTTAGATACAAGAGAACGAAGAGATCATGAACTGATTAGAGGATATTTGAACGATGCACCGATAAGATTTGGAGAACGATAGCTACATGCTGAGAATGAAGAATTATGACATGATGGCCTTCGGAGGAAAGAAATGGAAACAACTCATGAAATGCTCCGGATGGGTGAAAAGAATTCTCACTATCGAAAACAAATATGAGGATCGCATCAAGCTTGAACTATGCATCTTTGGAAGAACGGGTAAGGATTTAAGAGGAACTCTTCTTCGGTCTTCAAAATTCGAGAATGACAACGAGAAACACCACCATGAATTGTTGAGATACTCCGGGATGAAAATTAGAAAGGTTGAACCAACGATGAAAATAATTTGAAAGATCTTGGAGAAGGAATATGACTGATGATAATTCATTCTTACGTCAAACTTGGAAATGAATTTGAGAATCGCTCCTGATAATTAGAAGAGTCAGGTAAGATCCTGGGAAAAGACCTGTGGCTTAGGGACCACTCAAGAGAAACACCGTTGAAATGATTACTTGAAAGGGTTATTGCAACGGTCGAATTAAATAGCTTGAATTAGAGAAAAACCTCGAAGTACTCGAATGGATTAAGAATGGAAACATGATTCTTCTGAGATATCTTCAACACTCCGGAACAAATGAATAGCAAGAGGTGAGTGATTGATAGGTGCACCGGTATGAGAAAGCATTTGATACGAGGAAAAGAGTATGATCAACACTGCAAGTTTGAATTGGATCCACCGGAGAAGAAACAACAATGAAGGATGATGAACTTGAAACTGTTGAGCATCTTCATGGGAAATCACCGGATAAGAACATTGAAAGAAAATAATGAAGAGACTTCCCACAAATAAAAGGGATACATGATCAAGAAATCTGAGTCCTTGAAGAAAAAGGGTGGGAGGGTGGGTAAACGAAGGCAACTTGCGGCAGATGGAATGAATACCGTTGAGAAAACTTAGAATTGATCTTGCGGATGTTGAAAATGATCGGATCCACTTGAAGAGAAGCACGCTGGTTGGGAAAGAATTAACATGACGACCTCGATGATCAAGAAGGATTAGTATTCACATAGCAATATGAGAATACCGTTTAGGAAAGGTGTGGAATCAACACTTGACTTCGAAGCAACTCGAATAACACAAAGAAAACAAAAGAAAGGATTTGACTTGCAGAATAAGCCGGAACAAACATATGATAGATCCCATATCGTATCATGTGTCTGTTGGAAAGGTAAAACTAGAGCTACTTGAATTCCCGCCTATAAAACTACCGAAACTTTCTGGTTATTTAATCTGGTGTTGGGGATACAGGGGAAGCAATATATATCTCACCCAAAACTAACAATCCCTACATCCAAGCTGTATCCATCCGTCAACACATAACCAAGAAACCTTCGGAAATCATGTACCTCAACCTTCGAAAAGCATCCGTTATACGAGTTATGGCAATATTCCCGATATCCCGCCCCAGTACTGGGTGGCGTCGAGGTTATCTCACCAACAACTGCATAAGAGAGATTTTCGATGTCGGCAAAACTCAGGTATTCCAGAACTGCAACGATAAAATTGTGACGACAACACCTCGGAGCTCAACTCCCCGGGTCAATGCCACATAATAGACAGGAGGCACCAAGAACAATGTTCTCGTCACAAAACCATCGGAACGATTCCAAGATACCCGCGTGATCCTAAAAAAATTAGTGAAATTTGAGGAGAGGAAAGTCAAAACATCTACGTCAGGAGACCTCACCAGAGCGACGAAGGGACTGAGGAGTAAAAAGAATCCTACTCTCCGATGTATATAATCCTAAGACGCAAAACATTTTTGTTCTAGACTCAACAACGCCAGCAAACAATCAAGCAGGGGGCTCCTAAGTCGGGGATGGCTCTGATTACCAACTTGTCACACCCACGATGCGGCTATATCTCCCACGTGTTGAAGCACGACTTAGAGGCATAACTGCATTGTGGTTTTGTCGCAAGAAGGGTCATCTTCACACAATCCCATGTAATGAACAAGAATGGGATAAAGAGTTGGCTTACAATCGCCACTTCACACAATGAACATAAATAAATCATACATCATTCAGAGTACACACATAGTCCGACTACGGATGGAGCCAAAAGAAAAGAAGATAACCCAACTGCTAGATCCCCGATCGTCCCAACTGGGCTCCACTACTGATCAACATGAAACGAAACATAGCAACGACCAAGACCTTCGTTGAGCTCCCATCTGAGCTCGGTTGCATCGCCTGCACTGGTATCATTGGCACCTGCAACTGTTGTGCTAGTATCTGGTGAGTCACAAGGACTCAGCAATCTCAAAACCCGCGAGATCAAGACTATTTAAGCTTATGGGCAGGAAGTGGTAAAGTGGTGAGGTTGCAGCAGCGACTAAGCATATATGGTGGCTGACATACGCAAATAAGAGCGAGAAGAGAGCAAACGGAACGGTCGTGAAGCTAGCAATGATCAAGAAGTGATCCTGAACTCCTACTTACATCAAACATAACCCAAAACCGTGTTCACTTCCCGGACTCCGCCGAAAAGATACCATCACGGCTACACACGTTGTTTATGTATTTAATCAGATCTGGTGTCAAGTTATCTACAACCGGACATTAACAAATTCCCATCTGCCTCATAACCGCGGGCACGGCTTTCGAAAGTTTAAACCCTGCAGGGGTGTCCCAACTTAGCCCATCACAAGCTCTCACGGTCAACTAAGGATATTCCTTCTCCCAGGAAGACCCGATCAGCCTCGGAATCCCGGTTCGCAAGACATTTCGACAATGGTAAAACAAGACCAGCAAGACCACCCGCTGTGCCGACAAATCCCGATAGGAGCTGCACATATCTCGTTCTCAGGGCACACCGGATAAGCTAAGCATACAGGTACCGACGTAATCCAAGTTGCCAAGGAATGGTCCCGCACGGTGCTCTAGTTTGGACCAACACTCGGAGGAGCACTGGCCCGGGGGGGTAAAATAAAGATGACCCTTGAGTCTGCAGAACCCAAGGGAAAAAGGCTTAGGTTTCAAATGTTAAAATCAATGTTGGGCCTTGCTGGAGGAGTTTTATTCAAAGCGAACTGTCAAGGGGGTCCCATAAATCACCCAACCGCGTAAGGAACGCAAAATCCGGGAACATAACACCGCTATGACGGAAACTAGGGCGGCAAGAGTGGAACAAAACACCAGGCATAAGGCTGAGTCTTCCACCCTTTACCAAGTATATAGATGCATTAATTAAATAAGAGATAGTGTGATATCCCAACATAATCCTGTCCGTCATGGAGCAATCTTCAACTTCACCTGCAACTAACAATGCTATAAGAGGGGCTGAGCAACAGCGGGTAACATAGCCAAACAATGGTTTGCTAGGAAGGGTGAAAAGGTTAGAGGCTGACATGGCAATATGGGAGGCATGGTAAACAAGTGATAGGTAGCGCAGCATAGCGATAGAATGAAGCAACTAGCAAGCAAAGATAGAAGTGATATCGAGGGTAATGGTCATCTTGCCTGAGATCCCGCAAGGAAGAAGAATGTAGTCGAACGAATCCTCACAACTCCGGAATGAAACCGAAGCTAACGAGAGAAGCAAAACGGAAAGAAGCAAACAATATGGTAAACACACAAGCATAAACATGTCATGATGCACAAACAAGTATGATCCATGTCCGGTTTAATGGGGCATGGCATGGCAAAGTGCAACAAACAATACTACAAGTTAAGTGGAGCTCAATATGCAATGAGTTGCATATTGACGAAACACCACATTCAAATATTTAGTTCTCTCTCGTTTAGGCTAACCAACAATATTAAATGTTGTCAAACCTGGCAAGAGGTGAAACATAATTGAACTAACTATTTAGGCAAGTTTAAATGAGGCCGGAAACAACAAACAACAATTCCGGAAAATCCCCATATCATTTAGCAATTTAATGCAAACAACAATTTTAAACATTTTAAATGTTGTTATCATGATGCGGATGAGATATACAAGTTTATGCAATTTATGAAAAGGTTGACATAAGCATGTTACGAGGCATTTGTCGCCATGGCGGAAGGAAAAAGGTGCCACGGCGGTGAAATGAAAATGGTGCCACGGCAACATTCCGGTCTCGATAACTCATGGAGATACCGGTGCAAAAGAAGTGGGCGTGAGCGAGTCATGCAAGATGGTGGGGTGATCCCGGATTATCGGGTTCCCACGGGACGGCGGCATGGCAAACGAGGAACGTGCAAAGACCTCTCTCGGACACGGTGCAAACACGGGCATCTCATACAACACACAAGCATTCGTTCACGGGCAGTCGTCATCTCGGGATTATACCTTTGAAGCATGCATTTCGGAGCAGTTCGGGTTCGGTATGATGTAGAGGAAGTAGTCGTTCTTGCAGCAGTCGTAGTGGAAGTAGTTGTACTCGTGTCATAGTGGAAGTAGAGGTACATGACGTCTTGTCGAAATCACGGCAACGGTAGTTGTACACATTTTCGTAGATGTTCAGGTCGATGGTAGTGGTACACGTTTCAGAGACGAACTTGATGAATCCAACGTCTTCGGGGCGACGGTAGTGGAAGTAGCGGTACACGTTTCGTAGTTGTTCGGGGTCACGGCGAGGAACTTGACGTCCACGGAATCTTCGAGGTCGACGGTAGTGGTACACGGGGTGGAATGCGGGGTCCGGCGAGGTAGGCACAGGCGTGGCCATGGACGATGGCGAGGAGGGTTGAGGGCCGTGGCGCTCCTGGTCGCAGCGACCGGACTCCGGCGACAAGGTGGAGGCAGAGGGGAATGAGATGAGGCCGCGGCGCTCCTCTCTCTCTCTCTCTCTCTCTCTCTCTCTCTCTCTCTGCGACGGCACATCGAGGGAGGAGGGGATCGAGCAGGGCTCTCCCTGGCGATGTGCGGTGTATGTGTGTGCGTGGCGGCGGGCAGAGGGAACGAGACGAGGATGGGGATCGAGCAGGAGGCTCTTCCCTGGCGCTAGGGTTAGCGAGGGAGAGAGGCTGGGCTGGCCTTCGGGGCTAGGGTTAGAGCTGGGCCTTGAGAGGAAAATGGCCCGGCGCGGGCGACTGGGCTGCTGGGCTTCTTCCTTGCCCTTCTTTAACTCTTTAGCAGAAAAGAAATTAGAGGGAAGAAAAAGAAAGAGAGGGTTAGGGAAAGAATTTGAGAATGAAGACAATTTTCCTGGACTCATAAAAATGAGCTTGATCCAAGAAAACTATAAATGAGCATGATACGAAGATTGGATTCGAACTCGTTTGAAATAAATTCAAATGAGTTTGAATAAGAACTGCGCGTTTGAAAGGTCCAAAATGTTCGGATTTTTGGTGGAGCTCCGGAAAATGGTAAAAGAATTATTGACAAGGTTAGAGAGTCAAAACTTGAAGAAGAAAAGGCCAAGGGATTTAATATGCAAGTGGGTTCATGGGTGATTCCAAAACAATGGAATATTTTATAATATCTCCCTAAATATCGGGAGGGTATGGTTTAAAGAGAACCCACCATGTGAGTTTCCTCAATTTAAATGGATCGAAGATCCATACAGTTTATTTAGTTGAGTTGGAAAGATTAAAGACATAAAGACATGATGCCATGCACATGATGCAACGAAGAATACAACAAGCAAAAACAAATCACACAACGAATCTCGGAAACCCTGGAAGGCATCTGAAGCTCCGGTCTTGGGGCGTTACACATATTGGCAACAAATCTGGTCCTGGCCGCGCCCAACTTGGGCGAACCTATGTTATTATATATCGCAGCAACACATCAAGTTGTCAGCGCCGTACTCGTCGTCGAACGAGAAACAGAAGGGAAAAAATTCCCTCTTCAAAAACCAGTGTACTACGTATCCACTGTCTTAACACCATGCAAGTCCCGGTACCACATTATCAAAAGATAGCGTATGGGGTGTTCATGGCATCCCGGAAGCTGCGACACTACTTTCAAGAGTGTTCCATAACGGTGGCCTCCGAAGTACCTCTCAACGATATTATAAATAATTGCAACGCGACGCGCAGGATTGCAAAATGGGCCATTGAGCTCTTACCATTTGACATAACCTACAAACCACGGCGAGCTATAAAGTCGCAAGTTTTGGCTGACTTCATCGCCGAATGGACCGAAGCCGAACTCCCTAAAGAGTACGGCGCATACTCCAATTGGATCATGCATTTCGACGGCTCCAAAATGTTGGCTGGCTTGGGGGCTGGCATCGTCTTGACGTCCCCAACCGGAGACACAGTCCAATACGTACTTCAAATAATGTACACGGACTCCAACAATGCAGCCGAATACGAGGCCCTTCTACATGGCCTTCGGATGGCAATCTCCATGGGTATTCAACGCCTAGAGGTGCGCGGGGATTCAAACCTCGCAATATCCCAAGTAAATGGAGACTTTGACGCCAAGGATCCGAAAATGGCAGCCTACCATAACGTCGTCCTAAAAATGTCAGCCCGGTTCGAAGGACTCGAATTCCACCATGTAGCCCAGGATAATAACTAGGCAGCAGACGTGTTGGCACGCATCGGCGCAAAATGCGACGCCGTCCCTCCAAACATCTTCCTGGAACAGCTCTTTAAGCCATCCGTATCATGGGAAGAGGAGTCCGGAAATAACAACCCGGAACCAACTGCACCACCCAACACAGAACATTCTAACACAATTGGTGGCTCAGCCAATGAAATAACACCTTTAGCCCACGAAATAATGGCAGTAATTGCCCCATGGACGGAACCATTCCTAACCTACTTAATCAGGCAGGAACTTCCCGAAGACCAAAATGAGGCCCGCTGCATAGTTCGGCGATCTAAGTCATACAAGGTCCATGAGGGAGAACTTTATAAGAAAAGCACAACCGGAGTCCTTCAAAGGTGTATCTCCGAAGAGGAAGGGCGAAATCTCCTGGCTGAAATTCACGCCAGATTCGGCGGGCACCATGCTGCAGCCCGGGCCCTTGTAGGCAAGGCCTTCCGTACAGGATTTTATTGGCCGACAGCCCGGGCAGATGCTCAGGACTTAGTCCAACGATGCGTTGGTTGCCAGCTCTTTGCTAATCAAAGCCACATGCCACCCACCGTCCTCAAAACTATACCCATCACTTGCCCGTTCGCGGTCTGGGGGCTTGAGATGGTTGGACCCCTTAAAGGGGGAACGCACAAGCACAAATACTTATTGGTCATGGTGGACAAATTCACCAAATGGATAGAGGCCAAGCCGGTTAAAACGGCAGAATCCGGACATGTGATAGACTTCATATCCGGGGTAGTACACCGTTTTGGCCTCCCCCACAGCATCATCACTAATAACGGCACGAATTTCATGGCCGACGAGGTTAAACTCTGGTGCAAAAACATGGGCATCAAGCTCGACTACGCTTCAGTCTACCATCCTCAAACTAACGGTCAAGTGGAACGAGTAAATGGTCTAATCATGAGCGGCATTAAACCCAGATTAGTGCGATCCCTCACGGAATCTAACACGCACTGGGTAGAGGAGCTTGACTCCGTACTCTGGGGGCTGCGGACCACGCCAAACCGCACTACCGCATTCACACCATTTTTTATGGTATACGGCGCCGAGGCAATTTTGCCCTGCGATATAATTCATGACTCACCTCGCGTGCGCATGTACGAAGAAAGAGAAGCCGAGTTGGATCGGCACGACAGTTTGGATGCCTTAGAGGAGGAGCATGACGTGGCAAAATCCCGTTCCGCATTCTATCAGCAGCAGGCTCGAAGATATCAAAGCAGAGAAGTACGGGCCAAAACTTACAATGTTGGAGAGCTAGTTCTACGCCTGCCGGATAAGAAAAAGGACAAACTTAAGCCCAAGTGGGAAGGTCCCTTCATCATCGACCAAGTCCTTACCGGTGGTGCACACCGTCTACGCAACGCATCTAACAACCGACTCGAGCCAAACCCATGGAACGCAGCCCGCCTCCGAAGATTCTATGCCTAGTGCCGGACTCAGAGTTCGTCTCCTTCCTCCGTCCACCTTTCATAATTTTTCGCTGTCTTTGTTTTCCCTCCCTTTTCCTCCCTCTTTCAGTACAAGCCTCTTGAGGGCTGATCTGCGCTTTGTTCGCACTCACTTGATGTGCTACTCGCACTCGTCATACCTGGGGGCATCTTTAATAGAAGCTTATTCATATGGGCTTCATGCCCAACACATGTGTCATACTTCCGCATGTACCTTTTACTCACCATTATATGCATCGATATGACTTAAGTTTTGGCCAAGCCGGGTTGCCTGGCTCCTGTGCTTACCCCTACGTTCCCGTTTATTCAGCTAGGAGGTAAAGGGAGCACCTCTGCGATTGTTACTGTCGGGTCAGCCGGAGGTGTACCTCAGACTGGGTGAAGCCGAAGGCTAGCGTTCTTAAGGGAATATTCGGTCGGTGACCTGAAAGATGATTTATTACTTATTTATTTATCTGCCCCCAGATGCTTTTTCTGCACTTTTCGCAGTCCGGTCATGCACTTTAGGGCATGCCTCCCAGGGAAAGGAACCCCTAACGGAACTATTCTCCCTGGAAGATGTTTCTTACTAACCATGTAATATAACATAGCTAGTTGGGCACTTGTCTGATAAAGAACTTATGACCCCTACGCCTTGTCTCCATGCATGCCCCGGGTTTTTTTTATACATAAACGTAAGGGTATTCGGACACACTCCGGACTGTTGGGTCCCGAGGTTGAAGCGAAAAGGTCCGCAAAGACAAACGATCTACAATCCGGCTAGAAGGCATTTTACATGTCATTTTAAATTACATCATCAAACTGACTGATTGTACTCCTCTTCAATCCCATCTAACAGGCTGTCTAATTTACAGTCCTGTTGGGAATATTTTGCGGCCAACTCTACTTGGCCGTACATCAAGCTCACAGGGATCTCCTTCCCATCGGGCCCCGCAGGTACGACCTCGGCCATATGGTTCAGATCAGCCTTCGGGTACCGCGTCTTCACCATGGCCCAGGCCTCCCTGGCGCCTTGATGGCAGGCTGGTATCTTCCACAGACGGAGACACCGCTGTACTCCCTGAAGCTTCTCAGCAAGCCCTCCAAGACCCTCGGGTAGGGAGACGGAAGGCCATAAGGCCTGGACGACGCCGCTCATCGCCTGCCGAACATGTTCGTGCAGTTGCAGCAGCTCGGGAAGAGGGTCTCCCGTGGAACCAGGCATCTCCTCTGCCGGATGACCCGTGAGCACACCTACAAACATATTTCTGTCAATCGACTTCCTCGCCGAACTCTTCTTTTCAAAAGAGTTTGCTCAAGCACTTACTATAAATGCCGCGATGAAGCCGCCGATTCTCCTTTACGGAGTTAGACAGCTGGACCCGAACATCTTTTAGTTCTTCGCCCAGCTGGGTGTTGGCATCTTGGAGATTGTTCCTCTCCTGCTGCACCCTCATAAGCACCTTCTCGCCGGCCTTCAGCTGGCGCAGCAGATGTTGCTTGTCCGGATCTAGTCCGGCACCCTCTGCAATATTATTGTCAGATTATACACACGCCACACTTCATAAACTATTTCTCTTTTTGAAATATGAATTACCAGAGGGGGTCTCTGTGGCTGCCCCGACAGCGGCTAGTGCGGCCTCAAGTTGGGCCTTGCATTCTTGAAGCTCCTGGGACAGGTGGGTATTCTTCTCTGTTAGATCCTGCATAACAAATGATACTTAAATCAGTTAGTTTAACTATTTTAAGTCTCGGGGGCTACTGGCATATATAACTATTAAAATTCCTCACTCGTATGTCTTTTACATACTGCTCCGTGGCTCTGGTTAAACCATCTTGAGCAGCACGGAGGTGCGCGTCTCCCGCATTAAAGGCATTCAACGCCTCTGGGGCAAAACACGCGTCACGAAGAACTGTCCGACGGCGCCTGTGATTCATGGCGCTCTCCACCTCAGACCTGGTGGCAGACAACCTGTCGGCATCCTCCGTTGGAGGAGCATCCGGCTCGCGCCTTGCGCACGCCTCCCTCTCCGGACCAGGCATTGGAGCTTGGCCGGCGGAGGCTTGGTTGGCAACCTCTCCGGACTCAGTCCGGCGAGCGCTCTTTCTCCTGGAAGAATCACGAGCATTAATATACCTCCCAGGAGTCTTTCCCTTAAGGGACAATTGTGCGCCATACCTTTGCGGCGACGTTTCGATTCGCGCCGCACTCCTCTTCCGCCTGCTGGGCCGCACTGACCTTGGTTGGTCGGTCACCGCGGGCTCGGCTTCCCGCCATAAAGGCACCTCCTGCGAAGCACCGTTGGTACACGGTGGTCAGAAATAAGCATTAAAAAGGTAACGGTGTCAAGACTTCGGTCGTACTCACCTGGGAAGCCGGGGATAAACCGGGGTAGTCAGCCGTAATGGCGACTAGAGCATTGTCTAAGCTGAGCTAGTGGAACACCCCGTCAATCAGTTCCACCGTTAAGTCCGGATCCTCTCCAGCGGCCGGTTCAAGGGATCTTCCCAGATCCTCGGGTTGTGGAGTCGGGCTTTCTATGCCCTCCACATCCCGGCGCAGTTCCTGCGTCGAAATCATAAAGTAAGACACTTATCTTTGAAAGCACGGATGAGATATATAAACGTTCGCTTACCCAGGTCCGAGGGTTATTCATGGAGAATCCATTCAATGGACTCGTGCAGAGGAAGTCCTCCTTCTCCCCCTTGTACAAGCCGGACAGGATCTTCACCAGATCGGCGGCCGATCCCGGCCCCTTGCGGCCATGACGGGTGGCGTCATTCTCCCCGTTGAAATCCCACATGGGGTGGCCCCTATATTGGAGCGGCTGCACCCCTCGCATAATGCATGTGGCCATGACTCCAATCATGGTTAATCCGAAATGGGCCAGTAACCATATCCGGCCCATCAGATAGTGGACGCTCCTATCATCTTCCCGTTGAGGGCTCCGCGGGCGCCAACTCAGGCGTTTCTTTAGAGGAGCGTTGCTAAACTCCGGGAGGCCGATCCGAAGTGGATCCGGCAGCGGGGCATCTTCAATATAGAACCACTCTGAAGGCCAGTCTTCGGACGCCTTCTTTGGGGTTCCGGATAGATATCCGGTCCCGGCGATGCGCCATATTTCGGCTCCGCCCACTTGATATATCGACCCCTCATGAGAACGGGGTACGAGGCAAAACAGTCTCTTCCACAGTGCAAAATGGGGCTCGACGCCCAAGAACAGCTCGCAAACAGCTACAAAGCCCGCGATGTGCAAAATGGAGGCAGGGGATGAGGTGGTGAAGTTGGAGTCCGTAGAACTCCAAGAGCCCTCGGAGAAACGGATGTATGGGAAATCCGAGTCCCCTTATTAAGTAGGGGACGAAGCATACCCGCTCTCCTTTGGAGGGATTGGGGACGCTCTCTGCCTGCTTCCCACCCTTGTAGGTGGCCAGTCCGGCTCGAACCGGAACCATAAAGGCCGGGGGAAGGTATCCCTCTGCTTGGAGCGTCACTAACTCGCTATGCGGGACTGAGCATCTCCTCCAATCTCCTGGCTGAGGACTGGGAGTGCGAGAAGAGGAGCCGCGTCGACTATCCATGTTGGAATGGATTCTTGTCAGATGCGCTTCAATGAATACTTGCGAAAGGAGGATGGTGTGATTCGGATCTGGATCCACGCCTCTCTTATAGGTGGCTTATTCGCGCAGCTAGGGGGGTAAAACGTAAAAATACCCTGGCTTTTCGCATTCATACAACACGTGGAAGAGGGCCATTATTGGACGTGGAAGCCAAGGAGCGCTACATTTATGAAGAAACCGGACACTATTCGGCTAACACATGGAACATGGAGGAGAACCCTCCTTGCAAACGCCGAAGACAACATACGCGCCGGACTCGTCGTCATTGAAGCCTGGTTCGGGGGCTACTGAGGGAGTCCTGGACTAGGGGGTGTCCGGATAGCCGAACTATCATGATCGGCCGGACTCCAAGACTATGAAGATACAAGATTGAAGACTTCGTCCCGTGTCCGGATGGGACTTTCCTTGGCGTGGAAGGCAAGCTTGGAGATACGAATATGTAGATCTCCTACCATTGTAACCGACTCTATGTAACCCTAGCCCTCTCCGGTGTCTATATAAACCGGATGGCTTTAGTCCGTAGGACGAACAACAATCATACCATAGGCTAGCTTCTAGGGTTTAGCCTCCTTGATCTCGTGGTAGATCTACTCTTGTAATACCCACATCATCAATATCAATCAAGCAGGACGTAGGGTTTTACCTCCATCAAGAGGGCCCGAACTTGGGTAAAACATCGTGTCCCTTGTCTCCTGTTACCATCCGCCTAGACGCACAGTTCGGGACCCCCTACCCGAGATCCGCCGGTTTTGACACCGACAGAGGGAGTAGCAGTTCCCGATATGTTGAACAGCCAATGCATCCTCCTTCAATTAATGCATGAGGGAAGTAATGGGAGGAGGTCCGGGAAAAGAGGCTGCACGATGTGAATGCAACGCAGTTTGCCCTCATTGCCCTCATATAAAGGTGCCCCTCCATTCCAATGCATATACCACATCGTACGCACCTAAGCATTTGCCTAAGCACCTACACTAAGCGCAAAAGAGCTCACTCCAGACCCATGGTAGCGATGCGCGTGAGCGGCCAGCGGCTACGCCAGATGGTCCATGATGCCAGCCTGCGGCATGGCGCTGAGGATCGTCTCCAGACGGTCTTGGAGACCGGCTGGTGGATGGTCGCCGTCGACGCCAACTATGACTCTTAGTTGGGCCTGATGATCGTTGCCACCAGCAACAAGTTCACCGTCCTCAAGAAGCTCGCGGACGACATCGCCATACTCCTCCAGCCCGCGCGCCCGGGCTCCTCATTTCCTGCCAGCCTAATTGGCCTCCATGGCCGGAACCTCTTTCAAGCACTGGTGGCCCTGCGAATGCCCGCCGACGCCACGAAGAATGTCCACCTGGAGGTCGCGCTCGCCGCGAGGGGCCTCGCCCTGCAAGAATTCGTCGACCTACACATCCACGCATATGAGAAATCGTGTACATAGGTATCTACAAGGCCAATGAGGACGCTACGATGTTGGCCTTCCTCAACCGGCTGGAAGCCTTGGATGCCTTTGTTGAGAAGCACCTCGACCTCGCCACAAAAGCCGCCGCTCCTTAGCCGCCGGTCGGTGGCCCGACGCACTAAGTTGAGGAGGAGGAGGTCGTACGTTCGTGGATCCATCTTTCTTCTTGCCTTCCGTAACCACCACTGCGATCGCATCATCGTGGTAATTCTTATTGTGCTATTGCATTCTCATTCCAGTCAATACCGACCTGTGCGATCCCTTTTCTTAATTATTTGCATCACTGTAACTAGTACTCCATCCGTCAATTTATAAGTTGTGCTTACCTTTTCCATCAACTTCATGCAACGCGCGGGCATCTTGCTAGAAACACTAGAATATGTCTATATAATCCGTATGTGATAGTCCATTTGAAATCTCAAAAAAGACAAATATTTAGGTACGGAGGGAGTAATATATTAGGATTATATCAAAACAATAGTGATTTCTTCCAAGTTTGTGAACGAAGACTACTATTCCACTAGTAAAAGGAAAACGCCTGTCGCAACGCACGGGCACATTGCTAGTAAAAGGAAAATGCCTGTCGCGTTCGCGTCGCACCCCCACACGCCCGGGAATCGGGAGTACAACACGGCCCGTTCGGCACGACACATAGCTTAGGGGAGGCGTGTTTCCTGCCTAGCATTTTCACTTTCATGTGGGACCGCCGTTGAGCAAACCGACACCCCGCCCGCTGCCGGGTTGGAAAACAGAAACAAGGGGGAGATCTAGCTGTAGCACGGAAGCCAAGAAATTTTGTGTCAGACGGGGCTCGTTGATAGAGTAGGAGCATTCCGTACTAGTACTACTCCTACTAGTACTACCAAGTTTGTACTCCTAATACTATATTACTAGTACTACCACTACACAACTACTAGTAGATACGTGCACGGCACAACATCGTAGGAACAAAAAACGGGAAGATCTTGTTTTGGGTGATTTATCTTTTTTCAATCAACGTAGTATGAATAATATGATGTGGGGGCACCCATGAAGCTTATGTGGCTTGGTTGCATGGCTACGGAAGATTAGAGAAAAATAAATAGATAATGTGTTTAGAGTGCACTCCACTAAATAGATATACTTTGGATCCATTGCAACGGACCGACACATCTATATCTATACCCCCTATATAGTGTGTGAAAAACTTTGAAAGTTGGTCGTTGGATGAAGCCAATCCGACGGTACAAATATGGCAAATCCGAGCACTACTGGCCGTTGGATATCATCCACCAGATTCTGCCACATGTATAATCTAGAAGACTCCATGGTTGAACTTAATTCATGACTAACTTTGCCACAACTAAGCTTAGGCAAAGTTACTAGTTCTTCAAAATTAGAGCCACAAGTTGGCAAGCCTAAGGGAATCTTGCCACATTTTTGTGTGTATGTCATGTGGGGCCTTAGTGTGGCTTGCCTAAGGTGTGGCTTGAACCAAACACTCACCTAAGTTAATCAAACTTGCCTAACCTTACATTCCACCAGATTTTGCCACATGTTAGAATCCAAAAAACTCCACATGTAGAAGCATAATGCACAAACCACCAGAATCTCATGCATGCAATGCACGTGTACCTTACTAGTACTAATTGGTAGTAGTAAAAAACAAATTCCAGTTTTGGCACGAGCTCGTACTGTGGGAGCACCACAAGGCCTGCCGCAGGAGTTACATTTCCCTCTCGGGGCCCACGGGACCGAACTTCAGTGGCTTAGTGCCCGGCCTATGAGTCAATGACATGCGGACCTTAAATGCAGCTGGCCCACATGTCATTCTAATGGTGGTGGCATGGTTCGCGCTTACTCGTTCGAGATGAACCGGCCGGAGTACGGATGAAAATGTGTCACAGCCGCTGGATGAAAATTCGATGGTGCGGGAGTACGGATCAGAGCACAGCAGCGGAGCAGGCAAACCGCGTCCAATCGGGTGTGTCTGTGGTAGAAAGTTGATGGTCGCCGTAGTTCAGCTGGCCCGCATGTCATGCACACAAAGGCAGAGGAGCAGTGGGGCCGAGAGGGATGACGGGCACGAACAATCCTACCATTCTTTCACTGACATGTGGGACCCATAAGCATGGGTCCCACCAGTCAGTGAAGGAAAGGCAGGGCAAGGCAGTGCTAGCCACGTCAGAGGATCCATGTCCACGTCGGAGGACGTCGTGCCGTGGGTTGGAGCGGCGTCGTGGGAATCGCGTGTGGGTGTGGCAGTGGTAGAAACAAGAAACGTGATGTCGTCGTGGTTCAACTTCCATGGACAAGCTGTCGTGTCTGCTGACACATGTATATTAGAACTAGAGTGTTTATATTTCAAGCACGTGAACAAGTATTATTCTACTAGTTTGGATCCATTGCAACGCACGGGCCAGCACATTGGTAGTAGTAGTGTCCATCTCTATCTCTAGAGGCCTTCCCTCGTTCATCCTTTTCTCTCACAAGATAAACTACTCATACAAATGCATCTTGATATTTCGTGGAACGCACGAGGATGTTTCCTTGGGGGTCTCTCCAGCGTGGCGTGGTCGTAGTTGTAAGTTGACGCCCCTTGAGATGCCGACGTTGAGGGGCACTCGGATTTCCTCCGATGAGCAGGTAAGATGAGTTTGATCACGTAGTAAATGCATTCTAAAGACTACTTCCGTGTCCATTTCCTAATTCTCCCCCTGCCCACTATTTCACAGGCTAGGCTCGGTGCGAGTGGAGATTGGCTTGCATATGTACAGTAGGGTACCAACATCGATTTGCACAACATTTACAACGGTGACACCGTTCCCGTAGAACCTTTGTCCAACATTGGGATCAGCCATGCAACGGGCCACCGCATGAATTGGTACGATGGAACCACGGTGAGATTGAATAAAAGATAGCACGAACCTTGCACATGGCAGTCAAAGGCGGACCATGCTGTCTGCGGCCGATTTGTTGCCGTACGAGTAGGAAGACGCTGTGCTCCTTTCTAACCGCATCTTCGCGATGACAAACCAGGGGACTTATTTTGTATGGGACACATCCTACGATATACTCCCTCTCTCCTAGTTTATTTGTTTTGAATCTTTTTGTTTTATAAGTTTCAAATTCAAATTTGGAGCTCCCCATCACATGTTGAGATTACAATGTCCATTAAATTGTTGCGTGCATGTATAGTAAAGAAACAAATCTCGAGTTTGGCACGAGTTCGTGCTGCGTTAGCACCACAAGCCCTAGCGCGGGAGTTACATTTCCCTCTCAGGGCCGTCGGGACTGAGCTTCAGCGCCTTACTACACCTACCTTTGAGTCAATAACATGTGGACCCGATAGGTGACTGGTCCACATGTAATGCTCCCGAAGGCAGAGGGGTAGTGGGGACAAGAGGGGTGAGCCGCAGGTCGGGGGACGTGTGGTTTCATGGGTTTGAGCGGAGTCGTGGGAATCGCGGGTGGCTGTGGTAGAAACTTGATGCTCGCCGCATTTTAGGTGGCCGACATGTCATGCACACAAAGGCAGAGGGGCGGTGCGGCCGAGAGGGGAGAGGCGCACGTCGGGGGGCGTGGTGCCGTGGGTTGGAGAGGCGTCATGGGAATCGCGAGATGAAACGTGATGGTCACCGTAGTTGAACTTCCATGGACAAGCTGTCATGTCTACGGACACATGCACTGCATATCGATCACTGGAAGGAGTAGCAGAGAAAGCTATATATGCGGATAAATAGTTCCTTATAGTCAAGCGGACCCATGCTACTACTCTGTTCCAAATACATGCGCACCATCGAAATAGTCCATCTATATCAATATACACCGAGAGGGAATAATTTTTTTTTACAAGAGAGGAAATAGTTCATCCATCCATAATGCCCTCCTGCTGGTGCAGCGTTTTATTCTTCTTCTTCTTCTTCTTCTTCTTCTTCTTCTTCTTCTTCTTCTTCTTCTTCTTCTTCTTCTTCTTCTTCTTCTTCTTCTTGTTCTCATTCTCTATGGGAGACGGCTTCGCAACAAGCTCTTTGGACCTTGCAGCTATCCCGAAAGTCACACGGGCATCGAGGGCAGCATATTTTATCCGCTCGTACGTCAAGGGATAATTGTCCCATCCAGACGACCTTAATGCCACCGTCTCGTCACCCTTCTGAAGATTTGTACCGAGCACAAAATTTGCTACATCGAATAGGGATGGTGTCTGTTTAGCACAATCTTCTACAGGAATTTTGATTCTGGTTTGTAGGTCAGCGATGCTTTTCAAATCAAGGTTGTACGGCTCCAGCTTCTGTTTGTCCCCTTCGATGGCTGCCCCACAGAAGTATACGTCCTCCCGAGACAAGAAATCGTGAAGCTCACCTGGTATGGAGGGCGAGTGTATGATGTGGTACACCAAAACATCATCTTCGAGGCATAGCTGAAGGACGGCGGCGTGCTGGATCTTCCTAGGGGCACGCTCCGTGTACTCTGCATCGAGACCGATGACACTCGTCTCTACCTTTTCGAGGGAGTTGGATACATTGTTGATCCACTGCCGAACAACCCTTGGGTTGACGGTGACGGTGGCAACTATGCGCATCGAGCCTTCGACGAGGACATGTTGGATGCTAAAAACCTACATCTCGATCTCTTTCGCCATTTGGAAACGCTGGAACGGAGGGCTATGGTTTGGAGAATTAGGATTAGATGGCTAGTCTAACTGAAGTAGTAGATGATTATTTAAAGAGGTTAAAACAATGTCAACGCAGTGGGGTTTGGATGCAAATGAAGACGAAGGGGAGGCAAAGAAGCCGAGGCGAATCGGTTCCCGATGGAGAAGTAAATGGGAGAAGTGGCGTGCAAGCAGTTGATTAGACGGCTAGGCAGACTAAACGAAAAGGCTATGCGGGTAGAATGAGGATTCCTACCTGTTCGTGTATGTGCCCATCCTTCCTAATAGGTGGGACCTATGCAAATAGATAAAAAATGTGTTGTAACTTTTTTTTGAGCGCGTGAGTGGGAGACACAACATTCTCTGGTTAAGGAATACTCCCTCCATTTAGGTGAGTATAAGTCACCTTATGAAAATCAGGTTTTCCCAAAACCTTTAGGCGTGGAGCATTAACTTCCTGCTCGATCCCCTCCCAGCCTCGTTAGCCAGTGTTCTCTTACTCTGCTGTCGCGTTCTACCTTTCCATTTTTCCTCTTCTCAAGTGTGGAACGATCTGCATGCCATCCTTGATGCACTAGAACGACCATTGCATGCATCGCGGCAGGGCGTTGATTGGGCATGCACAAGAATTTGGTTTTGCTTGCAATATGGATGATACCTGAACGATGAAGTGAACAGGCATGCTAGCACGGGAGACCTATTTCCGCTATACAATACTGGAGTACTCATGTTCCTACTACTACTAGTAGTAGTAGTAGTAGTAGTACAACTGTGGTACACTTGATGGTCAAAATACTATTCATCCGGTCCTCACAGTGAAGTGACAACACCCTGCGCCTGACACTAGTCGAGGCAAGGCGGCGTGTTCGGGTTACCAAAGTCAGCCTCACCATGTGCACTGTGCAGTCTGTCACCGCCGCTGTACAGCACATTAGCGCCTCGCCTCGTCTCCCTCTCCGCTCCCATAGCACCACTCCATCTCCATCTCGTTCTCCGTCTCCGTCTCCGTCTCCATATCACTATGCCCCCGTGTACCGTCGCCTCACTCGCCTCCCCCAGTACCACTATTCCCTCGCTAGCCGCTCCAGCACCGACATCCTTCTCCCCCTTAAATCAAGCCCCCTTCCAAACTCCACCATGGCCGAACGCGAACCGTGTAGCATCCATATGAGCCACGATTGGGACATCCTCGACCTCTGTTGTTCGTGTATGGATATGTTGACCGCCCTGCGGCTGGCTGCATGCTCGAGGTACATGCACACGGCCATCATCGAAGCGACGCCTAAGTTTTTCAAGACACCCTGCTTGCTGCTATCTGGTCTTGCAAGATCGGCTCACCATGATACGGAGGCGTGCATGATGCCGCTCGACTTCAATCCGATCTCCATTAGCCGAAACTTCTTTGCAGGTATGTATTGTGTCGCCGTACATCATTTCCCTCGACATCGATCTGATCACCATCGCCCAAAACTTCTTGGCAGGTATTTACTGGGTCGGCATGAACTCCCACTGGATGACTGCCTTCAGAGAAGATGGTAAAAAGTTGGTGCTCGTGAACTTCCAGACCTACCATGAGATTATCCTTCCTCCATTGGATTATATAGAGTATTACCATCGCGGTCCAAGTCATCTAGATTACTATGTCAGTTGGACGGACCTTGTTTTGCAGAAGATTTTAATCTGCCAAGTTCCCACACGACATGCAAATTACGCAGACTTCAAGCTAATTTCCTTGTTTGACCCTCGCCTATCTTTATGTCAGTGCCTTTTTTAGCTGGAGACAACTCGACTCGTAGTGGATCATCATCAAAGCTGATACACACTTCTGTGATGCTATTGAACACAATGGCATCATCTACGCGATCGACAAAGCAGATGGCACCATGTATTGCTGGGACGGCGCGTGTAAGTTGTTTCCGTCTCATGTTAATGATGACGCCATGACACTGTTTGAACTTTTTGTGATGATTGGCATATCCCTGTTTGAGCAGAATTTGAGTAGAACTATGGCAATATATTTGAGACGCCGTAAATCAGCTATATTTGGAATGAGTTAATTCATGCGATTGTGACCATGTCATTACAGCCAATTTGTACCCTGAAAAATCAAACGGTTAGGAATATATGGATATTATCCTTATTTTACAGTAATCTATATACTACTACTAAATATGAGTGTGTATCAATGGCCATGTTAGTTTCCTCATTTTCATGATGTAGAAACATGCACCACATTGTTGGTTTCATCTAAGCATACATTAGGGAAGTAAATGTGCATATGGAGAACTCTATATTTGGAAGTAGTGAAATCCTGCAATGCTTACCATGTGTACATACCTATATTCGGCCTTCAGCAATCAATGGCTGGAATAATATCCTCACAAAAATTTTGCCCACAGAAAACGAGTATATAACAATGCATGTTCTGTTAGTTACCTTGAAGAATTTGTTTGTGAGGACAGAACATGATTACATAACATGAATGGCATGGTAGTTTCCTGTGAAGAATCGATTGCGAGATAACATGAGTATAACCATGCATGGCACTTCTATATTTTCGAACCCAGTATACATTTCCCTGTATTTTCCTCCCAGTTCCAACAGGGACATATCAATGATGTTTCTTGCATTATCCTACTCATACTCTGAACAATGCTGATCTTACAACAACGACTGTCCTTTTTGATATGATGCAGTGTCCCTACAGTTACTGCCCTTTGTAATTACACCACCTTTGCCAAAAACAGGGAAGCACAATTGGTTCCTCGCTAGATCATACGACGGCAAAAGACTGCTGATCATTCGGACACATGAGCCGGAAAAGTTATATTGCAAAACCCCACTATATACAAGCACCGTGTAATACGTGAGTATCCAGACAGTGGTTGTTACGTCTATGAGCAGGATATCAGCTTGTTGGGGCCTTTAGGATTTTTTTTAGTTGCAGGCGGGTAAACAGCCTTGGTTCACACTCTCTGTTTCTCGGACTCAATTATCTGATTAACCAGGAGATCACCGTTGGCAAGGACCTTGATGGCAGAGAGGCTCTATTTACTATGGAAAAATGTGTCTACACGGCGAGCCCTAGGAGTTCGGGAGCAAACTCCCCTGATTGTCAACGATACAGCCTGCAGCCAAAAGAAGGTGAGAATGACAAAGGCATCCGGATTAACTTTGATCCTTGGATGTCTCAATTACGACAGGCAGTGATGTGGTTCAAGCCTTCAGGTTGATAGGTAACTGGGCTGTTGCATCGAAAGGGTGGATCCGGATCACTGGTCGCTGAAGCAGGGCTGCAAATTATGATGGTGTTGGATCATCTCTTCGAATGACTTTGTTGTCTTTGCTGCTGGTTCTGGATGGGTAGTTCTTTCTTTTGTTATGCATATTCCTTGTCATTTGGTCATCCTCGTCTATGTCACTCTTTTTATGTAATAGTTGCTTCTGTTTAGAATGTCATTCTCGTCTGGATCACAAGAGTCTGAGCGTTGCTCATATCGTGCGTATGGTGTCTCGCATTGCTATGTCATTTGATTACTTTAGACATGCTTTGTGTGAATGCCACCTGTTCAGTGTCTAATTACCATACATGTGAATTATGCATTGCCATCTTGTTGCAAGACATTATATATGTGAATTATACAATGCTACCTTGTTGCAAAGGCATTATATATGTGAATTATGCAATGCCATGTTGTTTAGCCAATCATCATGTATGTGAATTATATCATGCTATCATTTTTTTGTATTATGTGTTCCATTTGTCGACAACATTTGTATATTCAACTACTCTTCCTGTGCATCAGCCATTTGAAGTGGTGATGGAAGTATCTGGAGTGAAAACAAGGTATTCAGAGCAGACAATGCTACCTGCTGAAGCAGACATCTTGCTGCTTACAGAGAGCTCCTCAGAGGAGGACTCAGAGACTGATGACCAGTCCTATTTCCCCCCTGAGGTCTATGCTCAAACTTGGCAGGGTTATATTACCCATGTCATGCATGTTGTCTTGCATTGCTTAGTTTTTACATCATATATGGATTGCCATCTGCTTACTTGCTTACTATATAAATCATATATTTGAATTATAGCATGCCATCATGTTTACATAGTACATACACATCATCTATCTGAATTATGGCATGGCAACCCATTTAATAAAGACATCATATAGTTATATCATCTCATCCTGTTTAGTGTTTACAATCATCATATTTTGAATTATGGCATTCTATCCGTGAATGTATGTGAATTATGGCATGCCAACCTATTTAATAAACACATTATATAGTTATGTCATGTCATCCTATTTACATAGTCTCATATTTTTAACTATGTCTTTCCATCTTTTTTAGTTAGCCATCATAATGTGAAATTGTGTCATGCTATCCTGTTTAGTTAGCCATCATATATGTGAAATTGTGTCATGCTATCCTGTTTGGTTAGACAACATAAATATTAATTATTTCATGCCCTCTTTTATTCCCCACTATCCATTGCAGCTGTCTATCATACAATGCCTATACTTTCAATTACTTTTCTTGTTTATCAGCCATTTGAATTGGAGAGCATGATGGCAGTATCTAAGGGAGTAACAACACGGTCTTCAGAAAAGATAGTGCTACCAGTTGATGCAGATAGAACCACGGTTGTACCTGCCCAAGGACCAGATCCACCACACATAACCCAGACTCTCGCAGATTGTACCCCTACCCAGTTGGACAGAGAACCAGCTACACCCCTTCTAACCCCAACCCCGGCAGATAGTAACCCAGTTCCAGTTGACACAGCACCGTCTCCACCATAGAGCAACCAAACACGAGCAGTTAGTAAGGGAACTGCAGTGCCCAAAGCACGAGGACCACCACTCCGAATACCAACTCAACGCTTAAAGGAGAAGAA
Organism: Triticum aestivum; assembly: GCF_018294505.1. Taxonomy (NCBI): domain Eukaryota; kingdom Viridiplantae; phylum Streptophyta; class Magnoliopsida; order Poales; family Poaceae; genus Triticum; species Triticum aestivum. Next base: position 677,233,279 of record NC_057813.1, on the reverse strand, counting down.
GATTTGTTCTCAGGTCAGGTTCTATAGCTATGGTTCATACTCCTTTGCTCTTGCATTACTGTATTTACTCATACCAACTATTTTCAAATTTGAAGGATGTAATTGAAACTCCAATGGCGCAACAGGTATGTTTTAAACCTGTTTCTTCAACTAGTTTGCTGTTGTAACCTACTCTATGTTGATTTCAGTTTCAGTTGAATAAACAGTTATGTTCTCATGTCATGCACATTACAAGTGTTGTTATTGCTCTATAGTTACACACACTTATATTCTGTCTATTCTACTTTGTCTTGAACAAATATTATTTGAACTATGTCTCTATCTTGATTTGGCAACAAAAACTAGAATGATATAGACCATAAAGTGACCATGGTACATAGATATATGTTTGTTTCATGCTGTTATCCTGTCCACTTTACTACTGAACTCATCCTGTCCAATTTACTACTGAACTCATTTACCAAAATGAGTTTCATATATAACATGGTAAACATGTGATGTGTCTGCTTGTTTCTCTTTTAGAATGCGGACAAAATATTGGAGAACGGTACCGCGTTATCCAATGGTAAAGGAAGTAATGCAGATAAGGTTCAAGATAGTGAGACATCCCTGTTGGTCTCCAAGAAAACTGATAAAAACTATCTTGATGACAGTGAGGGAACCCAAAAGTCTTGTCTTGATGTAGTGTTCGAGTTACTGGCCACTACTGCTGGCACAAGCTCTTCGAACTCGCTGCCTGAATCAGTTCGTCTTCTTGAGTCTCAACTTCAAGTTGAAAAACATCGATCAGATGTGCTGCGACAGGAAGCTGAAGGACTGAGGAAGTCCCTGCAGAATTCAGATGCATTTCTGGTGCAACAGCAAGCACTGGAGGATTTAAGCAGCAAACAAGAGAAAGTTAATAATCTTGCTAAGCATCTTGCCAGCATTATGGGTACCCAGGATATTGTTTCTTGAGATCTTCTAAAGTGGTTTTAGTTCTGGATTTGTTTTGCTGCGGCATTTATTTGTGCTGGTCGCCAACTTTGACAACCAGTGTATATGATATGCTGCTTTGTTCCCTATATTTGCATTGGTGGCGAACTTTGATGCCCAGTGGATGTAATATGTGTAATAGCCGTGATAGCCTAGCGTTAGTTGCTTGCTTATTTATTTCCTTGTTGTCTTGTTTATTTGTTTGCTTGTGGTCATTGCAGTTCTTTTTCCGCAGTTAGCTAGTGGCTGCAATAACCTATTTTTTAAAACTAGGCCACAATAACCATGGGCTAATATTTACTGTAGTGACACTGGGCCTCCTACTGGCCGTAGAAACAGTGGGCCTTCTACGGGCCGTAGAAACAATGGGCCTTCTACGGGCCATAGAAACAATGGGCCTTCTGCGGGCCGTATCATCAATGGGCCTTATACGGGTCATATGATCGATTGGACAAACATGGGCCAAACAGACCGCATTATGGCTGTAAACGGGCTATAGTTGGAATCGTCCGTTCATGGGCCGACCATAATGGGACATCGTTAATAGGCCGTATTTGATGACGCTATGAAAACGGCCCAACGTATTAACAGACCACAAACGGGCCAACTGTAACCACGGGCTGAATTTGGCCCACAAGCAGAAAATGACAGTAACGGGCCGTAAGTAAACGAATGCTGGAAATGAGCCCAAGAATAAATGGGCTCTAAGAAGGCCGAAAGATAACATGGGCTGGAAACGGCCCAACAGAATAACGGGCCGTTAATGGGTATAAAGTGATACACTGTTCATTACGGGCCAGTTTCACCATGGGCCGTTAATGGGTGTAAAGTGATACACTGTTCATTACGGGCCAGTTTCACCACGGGCTGTTAATAGGCCAAGAGTTACATAGGGCCTCATATGGGCCGAAAGACGTCATGGGCCATACATGCGCTAGAAGTGAAAACGGGTTGGAATCATATTGGATGGCCCAGATGACGCTACTGGGCCTAATTCGCATAGGGCGTAATGGGCCTTGGGTTAGCGGGTTGTAAATGGGCTATATGCTAATAGGCCATTAACAGGCTTTCCATGGGTCGGCCCGCCAGCTTTTGACCAAGTCAAACGGGCCGGCCTTTTCACAGGAATGGGCCACTGTTGGGCCATGCCACGTGTCGACGTATCATAGGCGCCTTCTGACCAGTGAGTGGATGACATCTGTCCCAATGATGAGCCGACACGTGTTTCCTCCAGCCAACGATGATTTTACACGTGGAAAATCCCCATTGGTCGAGGCTGTTAACGGGTTATCTGATCCAAAACCCGACCCGATAGCTTAACGGCGTTCCGTTACGGTGGATGCCACGTGTCGGTCACCCTTGACGAAAGCACTTCTGTGACGCGCGATTTATCATCATGGAAGTTGACACTTCCATGATGATAATTTTGGTAATGTCATGGAACACTTCTACGACAGCACACGTATGACTATCTTGATTCTATCATAAAATCATCATGGATGTACATGCATGACAAAAAACGCAACCTACTGTGACAAACACGTATCATCATGGAAGTGTATTTTTTTGTAGTGTCCAAACACAGCGAAATTTTTTGTGGATTTTTTTATGGACCACAAGGCACCGTACGGGCCAAGAAAGTACCTGAGGGGTGCTCCGAGGGGAGCACAACCCGCCCCCAGGTGCGCCTAGGTGGGTTGTGCCCACCTCGGTGGCCTCCTGCACCATCTCTTTGCTCTATAAATGCCCCAATATTCCAGAAACCCTAAGGGAGTCGACGAAAATCAATTCCAGCCGCCGCAAGTTCTAGAAACACCAAATCCAATCTAGACACCATCATAGAGGGGTTCATCATGTCCATTGGTGCCGCTCCGATGATGCGTGAGTAGTTCTTTGTAGACCTACGGGTCCGCAGTTAATAGCTAGATGGCTTCCTCTCACTTTCTCTTGATTCTCAATGCAATGGTCTCTTGGAGATCCATATGATGTAAGTCTTTTTGCGGTGTGTTTGTTGGGATCCGATGAACTTTGAGTTTATGATCAGATCTATGTTTTTATCCATGAAAATTATCTGAGTATTCCTTGATCTCTTATATGCATGATTGATTATAGCCTCGTATTTCTTCTCCAATATTTGAGTTTTGTTTGGCCAACTTGATTTATTTATCTTGCAATGGGAAGAGGTGCTTTGTGATGGGTTCGATCTTACGGTGCTTGATCTTAGTGATGGAAGGGGAAATGACACGTATGCATCGTTGCTCTTAAAGATAACAAGATGGGGCTTATTTCTACATAAATAGATCTTGTCTACATCATGTCATCATTCTTATTGCATTACTCGGTTTTTCCATGAACTTAATACACTAGATGCATGCTGGATAGCGGTCAATGTGTGGAGTAATAGTAGTAGATGCAGGCAGGAGTCTGTCTGCTAATCTTGAACGTGATGCCTATATAATGATCATTGCCTGGATATCGTCATGACTATTTGAAGTTCTATCAATTGCCCAACAGTAATTGTTTTCCCACCGTTTGCTATTTTTCTCGAGGGAAGCCACTAGTGAAACCTACGACCCCCGGGTCTCTCCTTATCGTATTCGTCTTTGCGATCTATTTTCCTTTGCTTTTATTTTCAGTTGTATTAAACCAAAAATACAAAAATACCTTGCTGCATTTTATTTTATTTACACTCCATTTATCCTATCTATTACAACTTTATCCCATCTCCTCACCAATTTCTGGCGCCGTTAACCGAAAGGGATTGACAACCCCTTTAACACGTTGGGTTGCGAGTGTTTGTTATTTGTGTGCAGGGGTTGCTTACATTGTGTTGCATGGTTCTCCTACTTGTTAGATAACCTTGGTCTCATCACTGAGGGAAATACCTACCGTTGTTGTACTACATCATCCCTTCATCCCTTCCTCTTTGGGGAAATACCGACGTAGTTCTAGCAGACGTCACAATGACCCCAAAAAATTCCATGGATAGACCTGGTCATAAACTCATAATTCATGGGATCCCAACAAACACACCACAAAAAGTCATTACATCGAATAGATCTCCAAGAATATGGAGGAGAACATTGTATTGAATATCAAAAAGAGAGAAGAAGCCACCTAGCTACTACCTACGGACCTGTAGGTCTGTGGTAAACTACTCATGCATCATCGGAGGGGCAAGGGTGATGATGAAGAACCCCTCCGTGATCGTTTACCCCTCTGGTAGAGTGCCAGAAAAGGCCTCTAGATTGGATTTCGTGGTTCTCTAGAACTTGCGGCGGATGGAATTATGTTTCGTCGACTCCCCTAGGTTTCTTTGGATTTTAGATAATGATTGAAGTGATCCCGTGACCACGATGGTAAGTAAGAGTGGCATATATTTTGCGGTTACGAGGTAACTCCAAACAGAGTAAGTGATATTTGTAAACCTTACTGAAAACTGCTTGTCATTTCCTTCTGCTCCTCATTGGGTTTGACACTCTTACTTATTGAAAGGACTACGATAGATCCCCTATACTTGTGGGTCATCAAGACACTTTTCTGGCGCCATTGTTGGGGAGTGAAGTGCCTTTGGTGAGTGGAACTTGGTAAGGAAACATTTATATAGTGTGCTGAAATTTTCTGTCACTTGTTACTATGGAAACTAATCCTTTGAGGGGCTTGTTCGGGGTATCTTCACCCCGACCAGTAGAGCAAAGAGTTGCTCCTCAACCTACTGAACCTACTGAAAATATTTACTTTGAGATTCCTTCGGGTATGATAGAGAAACTTCTAGCTAATCCCTTTGCAGGAGATGGAACATTGCATCCCGATTTACACCTTATCTTTGTGGATGAAGTTTGTGGATTATTTAAGCTTGCAGGTATTCCCGATGATGTTGTAAAAAGGAAGGTCTTCCCTTTATCTTTTAAGGGAGATGCATTGACATGCTATAGGCTATGTGATGATACGGGATCTTGGAATTATAAACGATTGAAGTTGGAATTTCACCAGAAGTTCTATCCTATGCATGTTCATCGTGATTGTAATTATATATATAATTTCTGGCCTCGCGAAGGAGAAAGCATCGCTCAAGCTTGGGGGAGGCTTAAGTCAATGTTATATTCATGCCCCAATCATGAGCTCTCAAGAGAAATGATTATTCAAAAAATTTATGCTCGGCTTTCTCTCAATGATCGCACCATGCTCGATACTTCCTGTGCTGGTTCTTATATGCTGAAGACTACTGAGTTCAAGTGGTACTTATTGGAAAGAATTAAACGCAACTCTGAAGATTGGGGTTTCGACGATGGTAAGGAGTCAGGTATAACACCTAAGTTTGATTGTGTTAAATCTTTTATGGATACCGATGCTTTTCGTGGATTTAGCACTAAATATGGACTTGACTCTAAGATAGTAGCTGCTTTTTGTGAATCTTTTGCTCTCACGTTGATCTCCCTAAGGAGAAGTGGTTTAAATATAATCTTCCCATTGAAGTAAAAGTAGTTGCACCTATTACAGTTGAAGAAAAGACTGTCACTTATAATGATCCTATTGTTCCTACTACTTATGTTGAGAAACCACCTTTTCCTGTTAGGATGAAGGATCATGCTAAAACTTCAACTGTTGTTCATAAGAGTAATACTAGAACTTATACACCTCCTGAGCAAATCAAAGTTGAACCTAGTATTGCTATGGTTAAAGATCTCTTGGATGATAATTTAGATGGGCATGTGATTTACTTCTGTGAACAGGTTGCTAATATTTCTAGACCCGATGCTAAGATTCATAGACCTGTTGTAGGCCTGCCTGTTATTTCTGTTAAAATAGGAGATCATTGTTATCATGGCTTATGTGATATGGGTGCTAGTGCTAGTGCAATAACCTATGACTTATATAAAGAAATTATGCATGATATTGCACCTGCTGAAATAGAAGGTATTGATGTTCTTATTAAGCTTGCCAATAGGGACACCATTAAGCCAGTTGGGATTGTTAGAGATGTTGAAGTCTTGTGTGGGAAAGTTAAATATCCTGCTGATTTTCTTGTTCTTGGTTCCCCACAAGATGACTTTTGTCTCATTATCTTTGGTAGACCCTTCTTGAATACTGTTAATGCTAGGATTGACTGTGAAAAGGATACTGTTACAATTGGCTTAGGGGATATGTCTCATGAGTTTAATTTTGCTAAGTTTCGTAGACAACCCCGTGATAAAGAATCACCTAGTAAGGATGAGATTATTGGTCTTGTTTCTATTGCCGTGCCTCCTACGGATCCATTAGAATAATATTTGCTAGACCATGAAAATGATATGTTTATGAATGAAAGCAGGGAAATAGATGAAGTGTTCCTTCAACAGGGTCCTATTCTGACACAACCTACCTGTTGAAATCCTAGGGGATCCCCCTCCACCCAAGGGTGATCCCGTGTTTGAGCTCAAACCATTACCTGATAATCTTAAGTATGCTTATCTTGATGAAAATAAAATATATCATGTTATTATTAGTGCCAACCTTTCAGAGCAAGAAGAAGAAAGATTATTGAAAAATCTGAAGAAGCACCGTGCTGCTATTGGATATACTCTGGATGATCTTAAGGGCATTAGTCCCACTCTATGCCAACACAAAATTAAAGTGGAGAAAGATGCCAAACCAGTTAGGGATCCTCAACGATGATTAAATCCTAAGATGAAAGAAGTGGTAAGAAATGAGATACTAAAGCTCCTTGAGGGAGGTATAATTTATCCCGTTGCTAATAGTGATTGGGTAAGTCCTGTCCATTGCATTCCTAAGAAAGGAGGTATTACTGTCATTCCTAATGATAAAGATGAATTGATCCCACAAAGAATTATTACAGGTTATAGGATGGTAATTGATTTCTGTAAGTTAAATAAAGCTACTAAGAAAGATCATTACCCTTTACCCTTTATTGATCAAATGCTAGAAAGACTATCCAAACACACACATTTCTGCTTTCTAGATGGTTATTCTGGTTTCTCCCAAATACCCATGTCAGCGGAGGATCAGTCAAAAACTACTTTTACTTGCCCTTTCGGTACTTTTGCTTATAGATGTATGCCTTTTGGTTTATGTAATGCACCTGCTACCTTTCAAAGATGCATGATGGCTATATTCTCTGACTTTTATGAAAAGATTTGTGAGGTATTCATGGATGAATTCTCTGTTTATGGATCCTCTTTTGATGATTGCTAGAGCAACCTTGATCGAGTTTTGCAGAGATGTGAAGACACTAGTCTCATGTTGAATTGGGAAAAGTGCCACTTTATGGTTAATGAAGGCATTGTCTTGGGGCGTAAGATTTCCGAGAGAGGTATTGAAGTTGATAAAGCTAAAGTTGATGCTATTGAAAAGATGCCTTGTCCCAAGGACATAAAAGGTCTAAGAAGTTTCCTTCGTCATGCCAGTTTTTATAGGAGGTTCATTAAGGACTTTTCTAAAATCTCTAGGCCTCTAACTAATTTATTGCAAAAAGATATTCCTTTTGTCTTTGATGATGATTGTGTAGAAGCATTTGAAATACTTAAGAAAGCTTTGACCACTGCACCTATTGTTCAGCCACCTGATTGGAATTTACCCTTTGAAATTATATGTGATGCTAGTGATTATGATGTAGGTGCTGTTCTAGGGGCAAAGAGTTGATAAGAAATTGAATGTTATCTAGTATGCTAGTAAAACTCTTGATACTACCTAGAGAAGTTATGCTACTACTGAAAAAGAGTTCTTAGCAGTTATTTGCTTGTGATAAGTTCAGACCTTATATTGTTGATTCCAAAGTTACTATTCACACTAATCATGCTGCTATTAAATATCTTATGGAAAAGAAAGATGCTAAGCCTAGACTTATTAGATGGGTTCTTTGCTCCAAGAATTTGATTTGCATATTATTGATAGAAAGGGAGCTGAGAACCCCATTGCAGACAACTTGTCTAGGTTAGAGAATGTTCTTGATGACCCACTACCTATTGATGATAGCTTTCATGATGAACAATTAGCGGTCATTAATGCTTCTCGTACTGCTCCTTGGTATGCTGATTATGCTAATTACATTGTTGCTAAATTTATACCACCTAGTTTCACATACCAGCAAAAGAAAAAGTTCTTTTATGATTTAAGACATTACTTTTGGGATGACCCACATCTTTATAAAGAAGGAGTAGATGGTGTTATTAGACATTGTGTACCTAAGCATGAACAGGAACAGATCCTACGCAAGTGTCACTCTGAATCATATGGAGGACACCACGCTGGAGATAGAACTGCACATAAGGTATTGCAATCTGGTTTTTATTGGCCTACTCTCTTCAAAGATGCTCGTAAGTTTGTCTTATCTTGTGATGAATGTCAAAGAATTGGTAATATTAGTAGACGTCAAGAAATGCCTATGAATTGTTCTCTTGTTATTGAACCATTTGATGTTTGGGGCTTTGATTATATGGGACCTTTTCCTGCCTCTAATGGTTACACACATATTTTAGTTGCTGTTGATTACGTTACTAAGTGGGTAGAAGCTATTCCAACTAGTAGTGCTGATCATAACACTTCTATTAAAATGCTTAAAGAAGTTATTTTTCCGAGGTTTGGAGTCCCTAGATATCTTATGACTGATGGTGGTTCACATTTTATTCATGGTGATTTCCGTAAGATGCTTGCTAAGTATGATGTTAATCATAGAATCGCATCTCCTTATCACCCGTAGTCTAGTGGTCAAGTAGAGTTGAGCAATAGAGATATCAAATTAATTTTGCAAAAGACTGTCAATAGATCTAGAAAGAATTGGTCCAAGAAACTTGATGATGCCATTATGGGACTATAGAACTGCGTATAAAAATCCTATGGGTATGTCTCCGTATAAAATGGTTTATGGAAAAGCATGTCACTTACCTTTAGAACTTGAACATAAAGCATATTGGGCTATTAAAGAGCTCAACTATGACTTCAAACTTGTCGGTTAGAAGAGGTTATTTGATATTAGCTCACTTGATGAATGGAGAACCCAAGCCTATGAGAATGCCAAGCTATTCAAAGAAAAAGTCAAACGCTGGCATGACAAAAGGATACAAAAGCGTGAGTTTAACGTAGGTGATTATGTGTTATTATTCAACTTTCATTTAAGATTTTTTGCAGGACAACTTCTCTCTAAATGGGAAGGTCCTTACGTTATCAAGGAGTTCTATCATTCCGGTGCCATAAAAATCAACAACTTCAAAGGCACAAGTCCGAGGGTGGTGAACGGTCAAAGAAGCAAACATTATATCTCAGGTAATCCTATCAATGTTGAAACTAATATTATTGAAACCATAACCCTGGAGGAATACATAAGGGACACTTTCCAGAACGTTTCAGACTTCGAAAAGGAATAGGTATGTGGTACGGTAAGTAAACCGACTCCAAAATAGTTCTAATGGCAATTTTTCTCTGTTTTGGAATATTTAAGAATTTTGGGAAGAAAGTAGTAATCCGGGAAGGACACGAGGCCTCCATGAGGGTGGAGGGCGTGCCCACCCTTCCTGGGCGCGCCCCCCTGTCTCGTGGCCACCTGTGTGCCTCCCGGACTCCGTTTCTTGCATGTTATGCATTTTGGTCGGTAAAAAATCATTATATAATCTCCCGAAGGTTTTGACCAATGTATCACGCAAATATCCTCTGATTTTGTTTCGAGTTGTTCCTGTTGCAGATTAAAAGCAAGATGTCTTCTCAAGAGTCAGTCGGGGAGAGTCGGGTGTCTCACCCGACACCAGGTCCAGGAGCAAATAGCGATGCTTATCACTTTGGACCATCAACGGAAGATGAGATGGAGGCCGACTTGAAAAGGATAGATGCCATGGAGGAAGATCAAGAGTTACCTCTCGCCTCGAAGCAGGATTCATGATGGGGGAACTACATAGCTCGGCTATTCCAAATTCGGTCATCCCTTCCAATGTTAAATTTCTTTCTTATGAAAACATGAAAAAGAGCGTCACTTGTTCTCCAGAAGCTATGCAGCATCCTTGGGTAAAAGGAGCTTTAGCCATTACGGGCAAGCTCCGCAAAGAAATTATGGGCCTCAAACAACAAGTCAATAAGCTCGAGGAGGAGAATCGTATCCTGAGGGGCATCATCGCCAAGAAAATCACAACACCAACTATGAAGAAGGAGACATAATTACATGGGTATGTGCACTCCCCTTGGCAACTGCCAAGCTTGGGGGAGGTGCCCCGGTATCGTACCACCATCACACTCCTATCTTTACCGTTTTACTTAGTTCGATCCTTTTAGTAGTATCTTCATCTAGTAGATTGAAGTTTTGGTATCAAGTAGTTTTGAGTTTTGCTTTGTGATCTCTTTATGTAATCGAGTTCATGAGCTATCTATAATAAAGATTAGTGTTGAGTCAAAGGCTTTGCTATTTTGCTATGATCTTGAGAAAGTAGAAAGAATAAAAAGAATAAAAGAGCTCATATTGATCTTATGGATAGTAATGACTTCACACATAAAAAGTATGAGGCATAAAAGTTGTTGAGAGTTGACAAACGTAGTTTTGGTCATCGTTGCAATTAATAGGAAGTAATAAGGAAAGAGAGGTTTTCACATATAAATATACTATCTTGGACATCTTTTATGATTGTGAGCACTCATTAAGTATGACATGCTAAAAGAGTTGATGTTGGACAAGGAAGACAACGTAATGGTTTATGTTTCCTCACATCTCAGTTAAAGTATATTATCATTGATCTTCCCAACATCTTGAGCTTGCCTTTCCCCTCATGCTAGCCAAAATTCCTCGCACCAAGTAGAGATACTACTTGTGCTTCCAAATATCCTTAAACCCAGTTTTGCCATGAGAGTCCACCATACCTACCTATGGATTGAGTAAGATCCTTCAAGTAAGTTGTCATGTTGCAAGCAATAAAAATTGCTCTAAATATGTATAACTTATTAGTGCGGAGAAAATAAGCTTTATACGATCGTGTGATATGGAAGTAATAAAAGCGACGGACTGCATAATAAAGGTTCATATCACAAGTGACAATATAAAGTGAGGTTCTTTTGCATTAAGATTTTGTGCATCCACCCCTAACAGCACATGACAACCTCTGCTTCCCTCTACGAAGGGCCTATCTTTTACTTTATGTTTTTACTTTATGCTTGAGTCAAGGTGATCTTCACCTTTCCCTTTTTCATTTTATCCTTTGGCAAGCTCCTCATGTTTGAAAGATCCTGATATATATATATATATATCCAATTGTATGTAAGTTAGCATGAATTATTATTGTTGACATCACCCAAAGGTGAATACGTTGGGAGGCAACACAATAATCCCCTATCTTTCTCAGTGTCCGATTAAAATTCCATAACCATAAGTATTGCGTGAGTGTTAGCAATTGTAGAAGACTATATGATAGTTGAGTATGTGGACTTGCTGAAAGGCTCTATTCTTGACTCTTTCTGATGTTATGATAAATTGCAATTGCTTCAATGACTGAGATTATAGTTTGTTAGTTCCCAATGAAGTTTATGAACCGTTCTTGACATTGTGAATCGATTGTTATTTGAGCATAAGAAATCATATGACAAAATCTATATATGTTGTTGTTATAAGAATGCTCATGATGCCCTCATGTCTGTATTCTATTTTTATCGACACCTCTATCTCTAAACATGTGGATATATTTTTCGATTTCGGCTTTTGCTTGAGGACAAGCGAGGTCTAAGCTTGGGGGAGTTGATACGTCCATTTTGCATCATGCTTTTATATCAATATTTATTGCATTATGGGTTGTTATTACACATTATGTCTCAATACTTATGGCTATTCTCTCTTATTTTACAAGGTTTATCATGAAGAGGGGGAATACCGGCAGCTGGAATTCTGGCTGGAAAAGGAGCAAATATTGGAAACCTATTCTGCACAGCTCCAAAAATCCTAAAACTCCACGGAAGTTATTTTTGGAATTAATAAGAATTATTGAGCGAAGAAAACACCAGAGGGGGCCCACACCCTGGCCAGGAGGGTGGGGGCGCCCACCCCTGCTGGGTGCGCCCCCCTATCTCCTGGGCCCCCTAGTGGCCCTCCGGTGCCCATCTTCTGCTATATGAAGGCTTTTACCCTGGAAAAAATCATAAGCAAGCTTACGGGACGAAACTCCGCTGCCACGAGGCGGAACCTTGGCGGAACCAATCTAGGGCTTCGGTGGAGCTGTTCTACCGGGGAAACTTCCCTCCGGGAGGGGGAAATCATCACCATCGTCATCACCAACGATCCTCTCATCGGGAGGGGGTCAATCTCCATCAACATCTTCACCAGCACCATCTCCTATCAAAACCCTAGTTCATCTCTTGTATCCAATCTTGTATCAAAACCACAAATTGGTACATGTGGGTTGCTAGTAGTGTTGATTACTCCTTGTAGTTGATGCTAATTGGTTTACTTGGTGGAAGATCATATGTTCAGATCCTTAATGCATTTTAATACTCCTCTAATTATTAACATGAATATGCTTTGTGAGTAGTTACGTTTGTTCCTGAGGACATGGGTGAAGTCTTGCTATTAGTAGTCATGTGAATTTGGTATTCTTTCGATATTTTGATGAGATGTATGGTGTCTCTCCTCTAGTGGTGTTATGTGAACGTCGACTACATGACACTTCACCATTATTTGGGCCTAGAGGAAGGCATTGGGAAGTAATAAGTAGATGATGGGTTGCTAGAGTGACAGAAGCTTAAACCCTAGTTTATGTGTTGCCTCGTAAGGGGTTGATTTGGATCCATATGTATAATGATGTGGTTAGGTTTACCTTAATACTTCTTTTGTAGTTGCGGATGCTTGCAATAGGGGTTAATCATAAGTGGCATGCTTGTCCAAGTAAGGGCAGTACCCAAGCACTGATCCACCCACATATCAAATTATCAAAGTACCGAACGCGAATCATATGAGCGTGATGAAAACTAGCTTGACGATAATTCCCATGTGTCCTCGGGAGCGCTTTTCTCATTATAAGAAATTGTCCAGGCTTGTCCTTTGCTACAAAAAGGATTGGGCCACCTTGTTGCACTTTATTTACTTTCATTGCTTGTTACCCGTTACAAATTATCTTATCACAAAACTATCTATCACCTACAATTTCAGTGCTTGTAGAGAAAACCTTACTGAAAACCGCTTGTCATTTCCTTCTACTCCTCGTTGGGTTCGGCACTCTTACTTATCGAAAGGACTATGATAGATCCCCTATACTTGTGGGTCATCACCATGCCGATGTAATTCCCGGTTATATCGGAACCCTTGTATCCCCGAGTATTTGTAATAAAGAGCTGATTTGTTCTATGCCAAGTAGTGTCGTATTCCAGAAGACTTGATCTCTGGGCTGGAATACGGGGTGTTTCGGTCTCTTTGAGCCGGGGTGCCACAATATGTTCATTATCTACCTGCCTAACTAATATATATAAGTTGTATATGTTCCAATAAGATACTGTCGATTTACAGATCATGGGCGCCCGAGTCACACAAACTTAACAAATTAGTTGTACATTTTCTAAATTATTGCATGACATGTTTAGACAGCTTGATACTAAGTTGTTAGCTTCATGCTTATCCTCCTTTCCTGAGTTTCGCATGTGTTCTGTGTAGATGCAGAGTAGCAGCGACAACACTCATGCTTCAGGCGATGTATCATCATCTGATTCCGACAACCCTAGGTCTTCAGCAGATGGTGAGGGATCAAGTAATCTGGAACGGGATAGAGCTGAAGCAATTACCCTTCCAGTTAGGACACAGAGGAACGCTCCAAGGAAGCACACACACCAGCCTAAAGGTGTATATGAAGTAACCGACATCGATTTAAAGTCTTGGGCTCCAACTAAACAAGATAAAGCACACACGAGGTTTAGGAGTGTGTGTGGATTTGTTGGCAGGGCAAGGCTTAACACTAATTTGCCGGGGTTTCGGAAGGCTGACATGGAAACATGGCAAAGGATAGTCTAGGAGATCATTGTCACGCCCAATATGCGATACTATCCTAAAGAGACTCGAAGGTCCCACCAAGGATAGAACCGCATATTGAAACGCTTTTGCAAGGTGGATATCATTACATCAACATTACATAATAGATGGGGATACATACAAGAGGCAAACAATGCCACATGAATACAACACCAATACATCATACATAAGAGCATCATCCGACTACGGATGAAACACAAACAGAAACTCGAACGACATTCACCCTGCTAGCCCAGGCTGCCGACCTGGAACCTATCCCCCGATCGAAGAAGCAGAAAAAGAACTCAACGCAAAGCAAGCATCGCTCTCGCGTCATGATCATCGCATAACCTTTACCTGCAATTGTTGTTGTAGTAATCTGTGAGACACGAGGACTCAGCAATCCCATTACCATGGGTATCAAGACTAGCAAAGCTTAATGGGAAAGGAAGGAGTAAAGTGGCGAGGTTGCAGTAGCGACTAAGCATAATATGGTGGCTAACATACGCAAATAAGAGCGAGAAGAGAGCAAGCGGAATGGTCGTGAAGCTAGCAATGATCAAGAAGTGATCCTGAACTCCTACTTACGTCAAACATAACCCAAAAACCGTGTTCACTTCCCGGACTCCGCCGAGAAGAGACCATCACGGCTACACACGTGGTTGACGCGTTTTAATTCGGATCTGGTGTCAAGTTGTCTACAACCGGACATTAACAAATTCCCATCTGCCTATAACCGCAGGCACGGCTTTTGAAAGATTATACCCTGCAGGGGTGTCCCAACTTAGCCCGTGATAAGCTCTCGCGATCAACGAAGGATATACCTTCTCCCAGGAAGACCCGGTCAGACTCGGAATCCCGGTTTACAAGACATTTCGACAATGGTAAAACAAGACCAGCAAGACAGCCCGATGCGCCGACAATCCCGATAGGAGCTGCACATATCTCGTTCTCAGGGCAACACCGGATGAGACAGGCTACGAGTAAAACCAGACTTCGAGTTTCCCCGAGGTAGCCCCGCAGGCGGCTCGGTTTGGACCAACACTTAGACAAGCACTAGCCCGGGAGGGCTAAAATAAAGATGACCCTCGGGTTGGCCGACCCAAGGGAAGGGTATAGGTGGTGGTGAGGCAAATGGTAAAACCAAGGTTGGGCCTTGCTGGAGGAGTTTTATTCAAAGCGAACTGTCAAGGGGGTCCCATAAATCACCCAACCGCGTAAGGAACGCAAAATCCGGGAACATAACACCGGTATGACGAAAACTAGGGCGGAAAGAGTGGAACAAAACACCAGGCATAAGGCCGAGTCTTCCACCCTTTACCAAGTATATAGATGCATTAATAATATAAGAGATATTGTGATATCCCAACATAATCGTGTCCACCATGGAGAAATCTTCAACTTCACCTGCAACTAACAACGCTATAAGAGGGGCTAAGCAAAGCGGCAACATAGCCAAGCAACGGTTTGCTAGGAAGGGTGCAAAAGGTTAGAGGCTGACATGGCAATTTGGGAGGCTTGATAAACAGGTGAAAGGTAGCGCAGCAAAGCGATAGAACAAAGCAACTAGCATAGCAATGATAGTAGTGAGATCCAGGGTAGCGGTCATCTTGCCTGAAATCCCGCTAGGAAGAAGAACGAGTCCATGAAGAAGATGAAGCCACGAAGACGAATCGAGCGTAGACGAACGAATCCTCACGAACGCAATGAAATGGGAACTATCGAGAAGAAGCACACAACATAGTAAACACACCACACATAGACAAGACATGATGCACAACAAGCATGATGCATGACAAGGCTACATGAAGCTACTCATGGCAAGAGATGATGCAAATAAGAGCAACACATCAAGGCAAGTTTAAATGAGGTCGGGAACAACATATAACAATTCCGGTAAGTCCTCATATGCAAATTTCGAAATTGGTCCAGATCTGAATAAACCTTATGTTCAAGTTGTTAAACAAAAAGTTAAGATACACCAAGATGATCTACACGAAAATCTAGTCAAGTTACATATAAAGTTCATTTAGTTCGGAGCTACGGCCTAGAAGATATGAGCAAAACAAGTTAAACATGGCATTGATACAAAATGCACCCAAACATCAAGCAAACACCTCAAAATATGGATGCAACATGATAATATGAAACTACATGCAATTCTAAGCAAATTTCATATAGAGCACACTCAAAACGGAGCAACGGTTCAACGCACACACACTAAACAAGACATAACAACAATCTGTCCAAAACAGCAACTAGTCATATTGCAAGCATCAAAACAAGATGCTACAGTACCACAATATGAAAACAAAAGGCATGGACATGATTTATAGGTAAATCATGTCAAAACATGAACACTGAACTATCTCCAGAAATCACTAGATCATGCTCAAACACGCATGGCAAGATTGCAAATAATAACAGTTTCAGACTTTGCAGAAATAACATCAGGTTGCAATGTTTAGAGCTATCAAACAACATGTTACAGGAACTTATCATGGCAAACAAAGGCATGGCATGAACCTACTAATTGCATAGAACAAAAGTCCCTTACTGACCATGAGCCAAAAAGGATGCGAAAATATGATGGCACCCATGTAAACATGGCAAGTTATATTACAGATTCAAACATGGCAGGAACAACGATAAGTAGGCATGTAGATGATCTTGTACCACTCACCACAGAGCAATACATGGCATGGCAAGGCAACCAACAGTAAGAAGACATGATTATGAAGCTAAGCATGGCAAGAGCAAGTTCATAGGGTACATGGATCACTAACAACAAGCATGGCAACAACTAAACTTAATGTTAACAGGCTGACAGAGACATTATTTAGCAACTTTGGAGCAAGTTTACAACAAGCTACAGCAGGCTATAAATGCAACCAGGGGCATTGATGGATAGAGCATAACATGTAGAACAAAACACCCTTAGTGAACATCTCCAGATTATACATAGAATGACTTGTAGCAGCAGGTTTACATAGCATCACGAAATAACAGATTCAGCCTAGCAAAATAGTAACAGCAAGTACACTACTTAACAAGCTTGATTCACTCACCACAAGTCATTGCATGACAAGATAAGCATAGCATCAGCAATAAGACATGTTTATGAAACAAACCAAGGCAAGAACAAGTTTATAGCATGCAAGGATTAACTACAACAACCTTGGCAAAATTGAATAACATGTAAACAATCTGCCAGGAAATATTTTGTAGCAAAAGTAGAGCACAAAAATGACATGCTAGACTACTCCATAATTGCAAACAGGGGCATGAATGGCTAGATCCGAATCATATGTTCAAAACATCCTTACTGAAGTATCTCAAAATATGCATGGATCTCTCTGTAGCATCAAGTTTACATGGCTTCAAAATAACAGCACAACAGGGACTAAAATCAACAACATCACGAAGCCTAGTTTGCATGCTTGTTCTAGTCACCAAATTGATCACATAAATACATGGCATACACCACTGTAAATATGGCATGGCATAGATCAAAACACATGTAGACATCAACCTCATAGGATGCACACATCAAACATGGCAAAAATGACAAATGAGCAAGTTCTGTTAACAGACAGCAGACAACATCATATAGCACTCTTGCAACGATGATTCAGGCATCAAGATGAGCTCAAATGAACATGATGCAATGGAATGAAATGAAGTACTCGTTGAGGCGAACAATTTGACATATTACACGCACAAAACAGAGCAGTATGCATGGAGTTATGATGCGATGAACAGGGCAACATAATGCACAAATCTCAGGGACTTAGCAGATTTTCCAAAAAAACAGGATGAGCGCATAGTAACTAAACGGTGCCCGGGGCGGGATCAAGACGGGCTGCTCACCTAGCGGGCTTCGGCCCAGGACGCGGGAAGGGGCCGACTGGGCCGCGGGGAGCTGGGCCTGGATCTCGGCCTGGACGGGGACGCGCGGATCGGGCTCCTCCCGATCCCGCATGACGGCGACGGCGCGGTCGCCGGATCCGGGCGAGGGGTGGCGGCCTCGCCGGATCCCTGCGCGGGGCGATGAAGGGACGAGGCGGCAGGGTCTACGGGGCTCCGGAGCGGCACCGGCGGTGATGGTGGAGGCGCGGGAACGACGCGGCGGCGGAGGATCCGGCGCACGGCGGC